>NW_026931995.1:0-25000 GCF_032062105.1 Saccostrea cuccullata
GGTTAGAGATATAATACTAATTTTGAAGCATTTAATTTTTTAACTTTGTATACGTCTGATTGTAGAAAAACCATGGAAAACATTCGAAATAGGGTGGTTTTTAATCTGGTACACATGAAAAAGCGACTCCAAAAGCTTGTCAGCAAGCCAAGTTTTGACACTTTCACCATCTTCAATAAACATCTTGTTGGAGTTAAAAACAAAAAAAAAAAACTTTTGCTAGACAAACCTTTCTATGATGGGATGATAGTATTGGACCTTTCAAGGCTCTTTATGTATCAGTTTCATTATGGCTTCGTAAAACAAGAGTATGGGGAGAAGGCAAAGCTGCTAATGACCGATACAGACTCTTTGTTTTACAGGTAAGACGAAACATATGTTTTAACTTAATAAAAATGTATTAATAAGAATGCTTTATAACCTATTAACTATTCTTGCAGATTTGAAAAAAGATGATCTTTACACAGAGATTGATAAGCATATAGATTTGTTTGACTCTTCGAGAGACCACTTTCTATTTAGTGAAAAACACAAGAGGGTGGTTGGTAAAATGAAAGATGAAACAGCTGGTATGTAAAACAATCATTTCAAATTTTTACTAAAGAATATTAATTTTTAATTAATTGAAGATTTTTAATATATTTTAATTGTTTTCGACAGGATATCCAATTAAAGAATTTGTCGGTTTGCGAGCAAAAATGTATTCCTTTATCATTCATGATGGAAAGGAAAATGAAGTGAAGAAAGCCAAGGGGTTAACGAAATCGGTGATTAGCAAAGAACTCTCATTTGAACAGTATCTGGACTGTCTTTTCAGTAATGAGACAGAAAGACATCAAATGCGTTCAATTCGGAGCGAACTTCACATTCTTTATCTTAAGGCCATCAACAAAATTTCCCTTTCCCCATTCCATGATAAGCGATATTAGCTAGCACCCCACGGTGTTGAAAGCTATTCTTATGGTCATTATAAAATCTCTAATTAATGAATGAGCCAAACAGTCTTGTATTCTCAAACATTTATTTTGTTAATTGAAAATAAAATGAACATCAAATAAAATTTTTCTTACTGTGCGTTTTTTTTATATAATAAAGTGAGAGAAATTTGCCAAAGACTCTCAAGATTCCAATGCTTCTTTAGATCAAAAGGTCGTCATCATCGCTTTCGATAGGTATAACTTTTTTCTTTTTCTTCTTCCTCTTTTTGGGTGGAAAAATCTGAATTTGAAAAGTGATATTTTATTTTTTTTAATTTCTTTTTAACAATGGAATTGTATGTTTCTTTTAAAAATAAAAATTAAAGGGGGTTATTCCATACAATGTGTGAAAATTCTACATACCATTGGAGGACTTGGTGGCCCTGATATATTTTTTGTAAGCTCAGTGGCTGCTTTTATGTCCTCCCTTATATTCCACAGTACATCAAAGATGTTCTTTGGAATAGACAACTGCCTCCCTTTATTGTTGTCTGTTGAGATATATAAAAATAATTGATAATAAAACAATTCTTAAGATATCTTTTTGGAAAGATACACATTCATACATATTCGAATTTTAAATGAGTACAGGGAGAGAAAGAGAGTTCTTACCTTGTAAATGCAGGTACACTTTCCCCCTAAAAAAACTGATCTGAAGTGCATAATCACCGCGTCGATAACGCTCGCTCTCCTTCAATGTGACTTTTGGAGTTTCTCTATCGTCACAAAGCTCACTCTCGAATATTTGCGGCATGCATTTGTTTGATGCCATGGCGATCAGCAAAGTTCAGAGTATGGAAGAAAAAATAGGTAATGATGCCGTGGGTGATGTGTGGAAAACAAATCCTCCATTTATATAGTTCTGTTAGTGCGTAAATAAAGTTAGATCTAAATGAATTACCGGGGTATTTTCTTGTTGTATTTACTTAAAATTTCAAATGAAATAATTCATGCGGAGTATCTATTTGAAATATATTTTTGAAAAACATATTTTTTTTTCATACATATATAATGAAATAAAATCAATTAAATATTATATATTAAATATATTTCCTCAGTGTCACAAGATCATGCACGACCACTCTTTTTGCCCATGAAAGTCTTCTAATATGTCAATTTTATGATATATGATGTCACGATTTGTTATGTAGTATTTATTTGAAATGTTTTTAGAAAAAAAAATATAATTTTTATGCATATAAAATGAAATAAAATAAATCATATGTATTTCCTCAATGTCTTGGGATTGTGCGCCACCACCCTTTCTGTCCATGAAAGTCTTCTAATACGATAATTTTATGATATATTGACACGATTTGTTGTCATGTAGTATCTATTTGAAATATTTTATTTTTAGAAAAATATATACATTCTTCATAAGATACTGCATACCTTAAAACTAACGAAATGAATTTAAATCAAGAAAACAACTTGAATGAATTGCCATCTTTACAGAAAAAGGTAGGAAGTAAATTTGGTGAGTGTAGAATAATAAAATCAGAAATCTTTTTCTTTTTTTAAGAGATTTAAAGAATATAAGCATGATAAGATCAGTTCAGTCCAACACAATATCCCTCTCTCCCGCTCGCTTTCTCTTTAAAATAAAAAAGGTAGAATTATCATACCCTATATCAACGATGAATGATGCGGTTTTATGTTCTATAGATCACTTAATATATAGTGTGTTGGTTTAATCTATAAATATATTCAATATTGTGAATAGTTTAGGATTATGTTTAGTTTGTATAATGCTCATGTTGATCGGGTTCGATATTTTGAATATTGCGTATCATACAGCAATGGCAAAATTCACGATGTCGATGGTCAGCGTCAGTATCTGTTTTCTGTTAATTATTCACGGCTTGGAGGCAATAAGATTAGAGGAAGCATGTTCACTTGGAAGGTGTCATTGGATGGGAGGGGGTATATAGTGGTTACATTGATTCTGCGTTTATATCCTTCCAATTATCTTGATGACAGTGATGTTCTCGTTCTCCCATCAATAGCTGTACTTGTTGTGGAGATCGAGAACACCCCATCAACTGTGAGGATCTGGCTGCAATTGTATTAGATTTTGATTACCCCATCACCTTTTGTCTCGCTAATTCAGACGCAAAATGTGTAAGTAATACATTATTTGGTTGTTAACATTTCATAGATTGATATTTATGCACCATGTACCAATTATGTTCTATGTGTCATTTTCTGAATAAACAAAATAGATCTAGGATTATTAAGATCCATTAAGTAACCCTCCCAAATGAAGTTCACAATAACAGATATTGCCAGATTTCATAAAACATTATATAACATCCAATTATTATAATAAAATTGACACAAAATAAGTTTCATCAATGTTTATAAACCAAACATTTCTTTTATTAAGTTTAACATTGATTTTAATAGTTCCATAGTAATGCATAATTTTGAATATCATAGTTTATACAGCATGAAAGTACATAGTACATCAAGATTCTCACAGGTTCTTGCACCCTCCTCAAGGACCGGCACTGCAACCCCCAAAGTACCTCCACCAGCAGGGTTGCCAGTGCCAGCCCCAGGATCGATGGGCATTGGTACCACTCCCGGCAAGAGCAACATTATCACCCTCAGCAAGGCCAGTAGCACCACCCTCAGCAGGACCACCAGTGCCAGCGGCAGCAGGGTCACCAGTGACATGTGTCCCCACAAGTGACACACTCGCCAGTATTTCCCAATTAGTTAAGAGCAACATTATGGCAAGTCTTTGTGAGTTGTTTGACACTTTACTTATAGCACAAAAATGATTTAAAAGCCTATTCACTCTATAGAAATAGACAATATTTGAACTTATAGGTGACCTTAAACATGGAATTAATTTCATCCAACCTTACTGTTAATGTGTGAAAAGTACAATAGTTAAGCCTACAATATTTCCTGTAAAAATCCTCCTACAAGATTTTCTTTTAGAGTGATTCCAATGATGCTGAGGATGAAACTTATGACCTTTGTTGTCAGCAAGTATTACTATCAGTGATCTAAGTATTTTTGAACAGAATCATTACAAAGTTTTGTTATGTTATGTGTTGTAAAATATAAAAATATGATTGTAATATTTCAATTGCTTATTTCTAGCCCACTTGGTAAGAAAGTATTTTTTTCTACCATTGCATGTATGCATTTGACGTCGATGCAAAGTCTTGCAAATATTTATATTAACATTCTTAATATGTACATTCCGCTATTACATAGCTAATGCTTACTAATTCAGACTTTTGACACACACTGCATTATAAATGTATACTGCTTTTAGACGGGAGAGCTTTGAAACTTATCATTATTTAACACTTTGAGGTCGATACTGTTTCTCGGTACTAATCCTCTTTCTTTTAAAACTATATAATTTTCTTTCTTTTCTAGGTATCTCTGGATTTCTCATTTATGTGTACAAGCAGACTAAGATTGTTCTTGTAAATCTGCATGAAATTTTTAATATTAAAAATTTCAAGAAATTCCAAACCTGTTATAAAACACTTCAGAAATTATTATCTAAATATTCAAGAAAAAATGTCAAAAAAAAAAGTCCACTCCTATTATTCCTCAAAAAATTTAACAAAGAGAAACAGAAGACCGCCAACAAAATAAAGCTTTCAATCTTTTTTTTTTTTTTTTGCTTTCAGAATTGTTATGTTTTATAGATTTTGAATAGGATTATGTATGTTGAGCTAACTTTTTTTTTGTTTGATGTAGTCTGACTCACATTTTTCAGGGTGGATAGGTAGGTAGGATTTTTTTTCTTGGACTAAATGATAATTATCATAAAAATCAGAATCAGAAATTTATTTCTTTTTATTGCATGCAGAAATAGTTGTACAGATTTATAATTTATTGCTATAACATGTCAATCAAAAGGCATCCAAAAGATGCTTTACTTTGGAAACTGAATTTTTAAAAAAAAATTAAAGTGCGTAAAAATGATTGAGTAGGGACAATTTTGAAATTTCGTTCAGAGTACATCAAACAAATCATTTTTTTATTGTTGGTCTTGATAATTTAAAAACTGCTTACTTTATATATTCAGATAAGTTGATTAGACTCATTATTTTATCAACAATATTGCTAATGCTTAATAAAATTTGCAGTAAATGTACATGTATATTTCTTTGATCTGTCAATCTAGTGTAACGTTCAACTTCTAAGGTAACATTTCAATGCAATTGATATGAGTTATGCTTTAAAGATTATTGGTTATACATTTATATTACTTTGAAACATACATGATTGAGAATTCGATATACATTTTTTATTTACAGTTGTTTACTCTGTGATTACATCCTGATGCATTATGATTTCACCTTCTGCTACTACATTTTCTACTTATAGTTCGCCAATACATGTATTTCTTTATAGTCTAGAAATTTTTTAACCTTTATATTAATTGTAATTAATAATTACTATTCCTACCTGATTATCAGACCAAAACTGTAGGTGTAGCATTTTAATTTAATTGATGGAATGTATCCTTTTTAACGTCCCTCTCCAGAATATTTCACTGATATGGATACGTCACCATTGCTGGTAAGGGCTGCAAATTTAGGCCTATGCTCGGCACTCACGGCCTTTGAGAAGGGAGGGATCTTTATCGTGCCACACCTGCTGTGACACGGGGCCTTGGTTTATACGATCTTATCCGAAGGACCGACCTATTTTGAGGGTACTGAGGACCTATTCTAACCCGGGTTCCCACGGGGCATTTTCAAAGAATTTCACAAAATTTCTATTTTTAGTAACAGCAATACCGTTCATCTCAATCAAAAAACCGATACACACAATTATGTATCTCAGTATAGTCTACCTGTGTGCCAAGTTATATTGATATCAGACTAAAACTGTAGGAGGAGAAGCATTTCGTAAAAATTTCACAGAAATTTCTATTTTTAGTAACCATGGCAGCACCGTTCATCGAACCGATATAAATACTTTTCTATCTTAGCGTAGTCTACTTGTGTGCAAAGTTATATTGAAATCAGATCAAAACTGTAGGAGGAGTAGCATTTTGAGAAATTGTTTACAGACAGACGGACAGACGCATTACTATCGCATAAGCCCTGGTCCCTGACCAGTAGAGCTTAAACATAATTACTAGATACATGTATGCGTGACAGTACTAGTGCTAACACTAAAAGAATTATCAAAGCATCGTTTGAAGTTTTTAAGGCATGCGCGTGGCAGAGAAAGAGATGGATTTTGATTAATGTATGTCCTTCTCAGCGAAAGAAATTGATACTGTTTAACGTCCCTCTCCAGTATATTTCACTGACATGGATACGTCACCATTGCCGGTGAAGGGCTGCAAATTTAGGCCTATGCTCAGCACTTACGGCCTTTGAGAAGGGAGGGATCTTTATCGTGCCACACCTGCTGTGACACGGGGCCTTGGTTTATACGGTCTTATCCGAAGGACTGCCAAATTTAGAGAGTACTGAGGACCTATTCTAACCCGGGTCCCTACGGGGCATTTTCAAAGAATTTCACAAAATTTCTTTTTTTAGTAACCACAGCAACACCCTTCATCTCAATCAAAAACCGATACACAGAATTGTGTATCTCAGTATAGTCTACCTGTGTGCCAAGTTATATTGATATCAGACCAAAACTGTAGGAGGAGAAGCATTTTGTAAGAATTTCACCACCGTTCATCGAAATCAAAAAGCAATATAAATACTTATGTATCTTAACGTAGTCTACTTGTGTGCTAAGTTATATTGAAATCAGACCAAAACTGTAGGAGTAGCATTTTGAAAAATTGTTTACGGACGGACGACGGACGCATTACTATCGCATAAGCTCTTCTGGTCCCTTACCAGTAGAGCTTAAAAATAACTAGAAAACTGACCAGTCAGCAAGGGCCCCGCCATGTTGTAGAATTAATAGGGTGCAGCTTTCGGAATGATTAAAAATGCACGAAGAATAAGCAACAACAACTGTACTACCCGGTACAATAATTTCAAGATAATTCCTGAATAATCAAAAACCTGAAAATAATATCCTTGTATTTACATTATGCAGTAAAGAACAACTTAACATTGAATGTATATCTAAACAATTATGAAGCTTGTGTTATATAAAATGCCAGCCTTCAATGAATGCAAATATCTTGAAGACTTGACCTAGACTTCAAACAAACAGCAGTTGCAGACAAAGATTTTTATTAATCTTAAAGTGACAGATAGAGAAAAGCCTGCTAAAGAACAAGGTTCACTTTTGCCTTATTTGTGAATTTCTGAAAAACTCAAACTGCATAGTTTTCGCTAACAATGCATTGAATAATCTCTAAGATCTTTGGTGACTGCGTACCTATAAAAAATGACGTCTTTTTCTATCTAGCCAATGCATTATGACGTCGCGAAATGCATCAATTTCAATATATTCTGAAAAAGTCTACAAAACGACCTATATTCAAAGCTTTTTAATACAGAGCGCAACCTCTGATCTAAAATATGCAACTACTTAATGATAGAACTGTTTATGGGGATTAAAAGACACGTTTTATTTCTTCGATCAGAGAGTGCGCTGATACTATTTTTCTTCACTGAAAGAACTCAATTATACCTGTTTACCTAAAATTTCAAGAACATTGTAATTTCATAAAGCCAATCCTCGAAGACCTGGACTTTTAGGAGAAAATTTTTAATAGAAAACGAAAGCACTAAGTCTCTATTTTACTTTAATGCCTCAGATGGAAAATAAAATGTTATTTTATGCATAAAGTGAACCGACTTCTTTCAGGCTAGATAATTAATCCCAAGGGATTAATTGTACCTCTCTCATCATTTTCTTCTCAAGTTACAATAAGAACATTTTCAGTATTAATGGTAGAATGGGGTTTTATACAACTATCTAAAAATTAATAATATTCTTGAATTAACATAAAGTGAAAAAAGTCAATCAAAAAATCTTCTTTCATTCAATGAAATCATAACTATTTAACAACGCAGTTGTGATAAGACTGTCCCAAGGCTTAAAATGCTTTAAAAATATACAATTTCTTTTGAGCTAGATTTTAATTTCAATATGCAATCCATGATTGAAATTGCGTTTAAATTGAGATAATAGTTTAGTCAGGTATTATAATAAAGCATTTTTTGTGATGTCACATGACTGTGTTTATCACGTGACGGACATTTGTGATATTCTTAAATGTTGCACAAAAATCGCTTCGGCACAAGTGCAAAACAAACTTATTGTGTAAATTTTTTTGCCTAGATCAATTTATCCCGATCTCTGGTACATAGAAAGTGCTGTGGGGCAGGTTTAATTTTTACTTCGTAAGAAAATATTTTACGAGAAATTCAATTTACTAGCATAAAAAGGGGTATTTTCCACACTTTATCGCAATTTATATAAAAATGGATAAACTACACACAATCCCCCAGCAAAATTCAGTTAAAGGACATACTTCTCTTTGAGATTCACTAAGAATATCTTCAATTTTTCCTTGTCTTTCACTTGTGCCAGTCCAATATAAACACGATTCATAAATTCTAACTGTCTACAGACGTATAAGGGGAGCATTTCACACATAATTTTAGCTATTGTTTAAATATGTGCATATCGGACAAGTGAAAGGAACAGGTGTATCTAATTTCAAATGTTCAACATCATAAAAGCACACTGGAGATTAAAATACAATCCCAACACTTGTAATAAACAACAACACTCTAGAAAATATACATGCCCTGTAAAAATTTATGACACTTTCCCCGTCATGTCAGCTCAAGAATGCAGTGACTTGACGTCATACTCTATTATGACGTCATATCGTGGTAGTTCAGCGAAGTTAGTATAGTTTGATCAGTTTGAAATTTTACGGACAGCCTTATCTTAGCCGCGAAAAATAAATTATTAAAATTTATATTTAAATCCACATTTCAGAGTGTTCATAGCATTCCAAATTGACTTAAATTAAAAACCAGAAGTCTCTGTCGAGACTGAAGCTCTACTGGTTTGTACTTATAGCAAATGAAGAGAAAAGTTCTTAAGCAGTTGCGAATTGAAACTTTACCACAGCAATAAAAAGAATAGGCCTAATGATCCTTGATTAAGTCTCTTTATGTTCTTAGTGTACTTTACTTGCATGTCTCATTAAATTATAATAATAATCAAGTTAACTGTATTTGGAGACGCATTTTGAGAGTATTTATCAAAATAAGACCAAACCGTAGGAGGAGTAGCATTTTGAAAGAATTTCACAGAAATTTCTATTTTTAGTTACCACGGCAACATCTTTCATCGAAATCAAAAACCGATATACAGAATTATGTATTTAGTGTAGTCTACTTGTGTGCCAAATTATATTGAAATCAGACCAAAACTGTAGGAGGAGTTGCATTTTGAAAGAATTTCAGAGAAATTTCTATTTTTAGTAACAACGACTACACCACTCATCGAAATCAAAAATCGATAAACAGAATTATGTATCTTAGTGTAGTCTACTTGTGTGCTAAGTTATATTGAAATCAGACCAAAACTGTAGGAGGAGTAGCATTTGAAAAATTGTTTACAGACCGACGGACGCATTACTATCGCATAAGCTCTTCTGGTCTCTGACTAGTAGAGCTAACAAACTTCATTTGCAGACAGAGGTGACAATTCATCTCAATGTGACAGATAAAGATAATGCTCTGGATTTTCTTCAGGAGGAAAGCTAATTAATCCCAAGAGACTCGTAGCAGCATTCAGTTTACAATGGGAACATCTTCAGCAGTTATCTCGCTTTCCCAATGCATTCTTATATAAAGTTAAGGAATCTACCCCACCACCCCTGCTCCAAACCAGGGGACATAGAGAACCAAACTTTGCATCAAAAAAAGTATTTCTGCCTACTAAATTACCATACCAAATTTGTACTTGATTGGGCAACCATTAAAAAAGTTGCCCATTCATTCTTATGCATAGTTAAGGAATCTACCCCACCACCCAGCTCCAAACCAGAAGACATAGAGAAACAAACTTAGCATCAAAATATGTATTTCTGTCTACTGAACTACCATACCAAATTTGAACTTGATTGGGCAACCATAAAAAAAGTTATAGAAAAAAAAACAGAAAATTTGTTGACGGAAGAGTGACAGACGGACGGACAGACAGAGTGATTACTATAGGGCACCCGCTAATCCTTGCGGGGCCCTAATTACTAGATACATGGATGCGTGACAGTACAAGTGCTAACACTAAAAGAATTATCAAAGCATCGTTTGAAGTTTTAAAGACATGCGTGTGGCAGAGAAAGAGATATATTTTGATCGTTTGTCCTTCTCATCGGAAGAAATTGATACAGCTTTGAATATAACTTTTTCAAATGTCTTGTTTGTATCGGTTTAATAAAACAGTTATTAAAGTATATCATTGAGGGAGTCAGCAAGATTCCAGTTATAAATGGATATACTTTATACAATGATATACTTTAACTGTCTATTGATTCATTGCCTTGTACTAATCCCTGTCAAGCTAAGAAAACATAGATCAAAGTTTGGAAAGCATTTTGCTCAAGACTGTTGCTTAAATATTATAATAACTACAGGTTCCAAGACATGTCTTTATTTGATACTTTTAAAGATTCTTCTATCATTTCGCCTGAGATGTCTGTTTCAGACCCCTTCGGCACTTCGAGCATTTCAAAAGAGATGCATCATGACACTTCGAGCAATCCCAAAGAGATGCATCTTGACACATCGAGCATTCCAACAGAGATGTATGCTACCGGTACTTACCAAGTCGACACTTCGAGAATTCCCACTGAGATGTCTGTTACAAACCCCTTCAATAATTCGAACATTTTCACTGACATGTCTTCTACAAACCCCGTCGACACTAAGAGCATTCCCGCTGAGATGCAAGTGACACTTCGAGTATTCCCGAAGAGATGCATCATGACACTTTGAGCATTCTTATAGAGATGCATGCAATTAATGACCAAGTCGGCACTTCGAACCTTCCCACTGTCAGAGATGTCTGTAACATACCGCCTGGACACTTCGTACATTTCCACGAGCATTCCCACTGAGATGCATGTTGACACCAAGTGGACACTTTGATCATTCCCACAGAGTCTGCACTTAGACGAATGCTGCTAACCAAGTCGACACTTCGAGCTTCCCCACTGAGATGTCTGTTACAGACCCCGTCGACACTTCGAGCAAATCATTGAGATGTAAGATGTAAAATAATTAACAACTCCATGAATACAACTACCCTCATTACAAGTACAATTAATACATAGAAAACTGACCGGTCAGCAAGGATTTAAACAAAATGTCGAAAATATATAAGTGTGCAAAATGGAATGACCGAACCGGCTTGAAACAGGCTATTATTTGATGGACGAACATTATATGCTTCGAAGATTTCAAAATGTCGGTTTTTAATGTAGACCATATCTTTGGATCGTAGAAGCAGAATTGTTGAAATTCGCCGTAGAACCCTTTCTATATAATGCAGAAGAATAAATCATGTGGAATTGCGTCTTTTCTTAAATATAAATGTGTTTAATTTATGTAACTTTATATAAGTTTTTCAACTTTATTATTTATTTGTTCTTTATTTTGTACTGGGCGTGTAGGTGTCTACCGTTAAATGTTTGTTGAAAATCGTTCTACGTTCCAAAGTCGTGCCGGGCATGGACTACGCATACGTCCGATTCGAGTCTTTCGCTGTGTTGAATATATGCCTACTCGCGATTTCATGAAGAAATAACTCACGAGAACGATTGATTGTATGTTGTTTAACGTCCCTCTCGAGAATTCTTCACTTATATGGAGATGCCACCACTTCCCGGTGGAGGGCTACAAATTTTGTCCTATGCTCGGCACTCAGGGCCTTTGAGCAGTTAGGGATCTTTTTCGTGCCAGCACCTACTGCGACACGGGACCTCGGTTTATGTGGTCTCATCCGAAGAACCGGTCTCCACGTCTCGCAGTGGGATTCGTACCCGCGACGTAAGATGATTCTTTACTTCGCGACTCTACAGCAGACGCTCTAACCACTGCGCCATTCTGGTGACTCTCACGAGAACAAAAATACATACCAATACATATTAACTAGTACAACTGCAAACACTAACATATATTTATACAGCTTAAACACCTCTAAATCCATCGAATAGCTGGAAAAACGTGACAATGTTATCACTTCTCATGTCCCTACACAGTGCAGCAATACCACGTCATCTTTCAAAAAACGACGTCGCAGGTACTCTGTTGCTCCGAACTTTCTACAGCAAAATGACAAATAGCATCGTAACTGTACGTATTATATCGCTTTATGTCGTTTTTAAAATAAGATCTAGAGATGTAGTTCACACTCCTTGCTAAGTATTTCTTGTACCTAATAATTGAAATGTCACAAAAGGAAACAGAAGTGCAAAGTTTATGTAACAGAAAACAAGCTTAAAAGATTGGAAGATCCCGGATCCACCCGCGTGCCACAAATTGCTTTATAAATTGCTATACAAGTTTTCGGCGTAAAGAAAATGAAGAGGAGGGAGGAGATAAAGTCAGTCGATCCTGAGCAAGCAAATAGTAATGAAATATAATGAATTTTTCCTATATAAAAAATTAAGAAAAATTAACAGAGTGGCCTTATTGACTTTTTAAAACAATTACATTGCAACACATTGTGTAATGTGAAACTGTATCTAGTGATTTTTAGCTCACCTGAGCCGAAATTCTCAGGTGAGCTTTCCTGATCACATTTTGTCCGTCGTCCGTCTGAAAACTTTTTTACATTTTCGACGTCTTCTCAGGAATCACTGGGCCAATTTTGACCAAACTTGGTACAAAGCATCCTTGGGTGAAGAGGAATTTAAACGTTAATATAAAGGGCCAAGTCCCCTCACAAGGAGAGATAATTAAGAAAAAACAAAAATAGGGTGGGGTCATTAAAAAATCTTCTTCTCAAGAACCACTGGGTCAGAAAAGCTGAAACTTATATGGAAAAATCCTAGGGTAGTGTAGATTCTAAATTGTTCAAATCATGACCCCCAGGGGAAGGGCGGGGCCACAATGGGGAATCAAAGTTTTACATAGGAATAAATATGACAAATCTTTGAAAATCTACTTCTTAGAACCACTTGGTCAGAAAGCTGAAACTTATGTGGAAGCATCCTGGGGTAGCGTAGATTCTAAATTGTTCATATCATGACCCCCGGGGGAAGAGCAGGGCCACAATGGGGAATCAAAGTTTTACATAGAAATAACTATGACAAATCTTTGAAAATCTACTTCTCAAGAACCACTGGGTCAGAAAGCTGAAATTTATGTGGAAGCATCCTGGGGTAGTGTAGATTCTAAATTGTTCAAAGCATGACCCCCGTGGGTAGGGCGGGGCCACAACGGGGAATCAAAGTTTTACATAGAAATATAAATACAAATCTTTGAAATCTACTTCTCAAGAACAACTGGACCAGAAAAGTTGAAACTTATATGGCAGCATCCTGGGGTAGTGTAGATTCTAAATTGTACAAATCATGACCCCCGGGGGAAGGGCGAGGCCACAATTGGAAACCAAATTTTTACATAGAAATATATAGGAAAAATCTTTGAAAATCTTCTACTCATGAACCACTGGGCCAGAAAAGCTGAAACTTGTGTGACAGCATCCTGGTATAGTGTAGATTCTAAATTGTTCAAATCATGACCCCCAGGGGAAGGCCATTATACATAGAAATATATTGTAAAAATCTTTAAGAATCTTATTCTCAAGAACCACTGGGCGAGAAAAACTGAAACTTATGTGCACATGGAAGGATCCTGTGGTAGTATAGATTAAAAAATGTCTAAATTATGATCAGTGGGTAAAGTGGGGATGCATTATATATTACAAGGGGGAAATCTGATAAAGAACAGGATGGTCAAGGCTTCTCAGGTGAGCGATGTGGCCCATGGGCCTCTTGTTTTTTCAGTATTTTGGGACTGGGGGCTGGGGCCTTAGAATTGGGAATTTTAGCGTCAATTAGACTTAATTTTGAATCTCCCAGAAAAACCGTGTCCCATTGAAGCATTGTGATAAAGCTTTTTTTGTCTTTGTATTACTGTAGGAAACAATTGTGAAAACAAATCAAGACTATTCTTGGTATGAATTATCTACCGTGGTATCTACTTGCATCAAGAACAATAGTGGTATGAATTATATAATTATAAAGAAATCCAAAATGGCTGAACAACATAAACTGTTTGAACTTCACTAAAAAACATGCAATAAACAAGCTGAATCTGATCACATATTTTGTAAGTTTTTCTTTGGGAAAACTTCCACTATATTTTGGGAAAATACAAGCATATATTGGGACTTGGGCCGAATTTTGGGCCCCACATCAGCCCTTAAAGTGGCACAGTGACGCACAAGGGGGAAAATTGACAAATGTAGAATTTTCGCATGACCTCTAAATTTTGTTCAATTCCTTAAAGTATTAGGTTTCAGAAAATTACAGGTTTCAGAACCTAAAAATTAAAATTTTATAGGGAAAAATAAAAGTAAAAATAATTTCTGTCTGCCCCAGAACGAAAATCTTCAAAATACCCTGGTACATCTTCCTTCCTATCATACGCGTGCGCAGAAAAGTGTTTAATAAGTTTATAGTTACCATGGTCTCAAGTATCCACGAATGAATATAAGTAAACCAAAAAATTTGATGCAATGTTTTTAAAAAGTTGTTAGAACATATTTCTCACCTTTGCATGCTCCAGTAGAATTTTGTTTACAAGTTTGAGCTTAAAATAAGAGTAGCGTGACCTTTACATATAAGAAACAACGAAACGGTTAATACAACCTTTGTTTTTCCGGCACTTATATTGTGCAGTCAATTCTTGCAGTTGAATTGTCATATCTTCGCTATATACTCATCATTTTCGCAAGTCTTTCTCTGTAGCATGTTACAGAATCTTAAAATTAAGATATGATTTTGACTCACTGTGCCGCTTTAAAATTCACTGGTAGCGCAAAATTCCCCGATTGAAGTAAAATCGATAAAACAATAATGATTTCAAGCTGTTTTCAAGGAGGTCCGCACTGCGTCGAATAACCCAATTTTTAGCTCAAATGAGTTGAAAGTCGAAGCGAGATTTTCTTATCAACTATTGTCCACAAGTCCGTTAGTCCCTCTGTAAATTTTCATTTTCAGCTTCTTCTCGGGAGCCGCTGGGCCAATTATAACCTTTCTTAATCTATTGTTGTTTTGTCAACATATAATTGATATGTGCTGAATGAGTTTCCTTGCTCCAAAATTGTGTATATACAATACTTCCATGATGATTTAAGAAAATGTGCGTGTTCCCATTCTAGGTAAAAGAAAATCTAAAGCCCGGTTTACACGCTCTGCTTTTGCAGCTGCTTTGAAGCAGAGCTGCAAAAGAAGACTGTGTAAACTAGGGTTTATGCACTGCAGGCATGCAAGCAGACAGAATAGAACTTGCTCTATTTCAGTCTGCTTTGCAGACGTTATTGACCAATCAGCATCACTGATAAACTAAATATAAGATAAGGTGCATATACACATGTTAAACAAAAACAAAGAAAATGGCAGGTAAGAAGAGTATTGATGGATTAAAATTATGTACTGAGCAACAAGAACGACTAATTGAGTTATTTCATGAGGAACCAGACCTATGGAATGTTTCATCTCCATCTTATTCGAAAAAGGACTGCAGACAAAGAGCATTGAGCAATATATTAGAAAAACTGAGAGAGGAATATGAAGGTCTGGAATGTCATGGTAAGTGTTTTTGTTTTCTGTAGCACACTGTCACATGTTATTCTTATGAATCACGCTATTTGTTATTTGGTGAATATACAATAAATATTTAGCAACTTGAACTTGTAAATGTATTTATTTTTTATTTAGAGTCAATCAAATACAAGCCAAACAAGCAAATTCAAAGAATTGTGGTCCCCCGCTTTTGGTGTCTTTGTGGGTGAGATGTCAAATATGAACGCCCTATCATATGTCATTAAGAAATTATCAAAGTTGAATTTCAATCGTGAAGGCCAAGGTCAAGGAGATACAAATCATAGTATGCTTGGAAATATCTTGTCATAAGTAATGCACATGTCAAATATGAAAGCCCTAATCTCTTCTCAGTCAAAAGTTAAAAGGAACAAAATGCGTTTGTGAAACATTGATGACCCCATAAGGCAACAAAGCGAAGATTAAACTTTTTTAAAATGTAAATTAAATATATTGGTACTCAAATTTTAAAAAGTAGGTCAAACTGCAAGGTCAACGTAAAAGAGTCAGAGTTCTTAGTATCCAGTGAAAGGTCTTCTCACAAGGATTACTTATGTGAAGTATGAAAGCCCTAGCCCTTACCATTCAAAAGTTATGGCCAAGGTTAAATCTTTTAAAAAGTAGGTCAAACTCCAAGATCAAGGTTAAAGGGTGTAAGTGCTTGATATCAAATGAAAGGTCTTGTCCCAAGATTAAATATTTGAGGTATGAAAACCCTAGCCCTAACCCTTCACAAAAGTTATGGCCAAGGTTAAATTTCTTAAAAGTGGGCCAAACTCTGAGGTCAAGGTCAAAGGGTCAAAGTTCTTGTTATCCCATGAAAAGACTTCTCTCAAGGATTATATATATGAAGTATGAAAGCCCTAGTCCTTACCGTTTTAAAGTTATGGCCAAGGATAGTGTTTTTTTCATAAGTACAGAAATCTCCAAGGTCAAGGTCAAAAGGTCAAAGTTCTTGATATCCAATAAAAGGTCGTGCCACAAACAATACATTTATGAAATATAAAAGTCCTTGTGTCTACCGTTCAAAAGTTATGCCCAAAATAAAAAAAATAAAATTTTTGTGTAAAAGTGGGTCAAACTCCAAGGTCAAGGTCAAAAGGTCAAATTTGATGGTACCCAAAGAAAGGTCTTGTCACAAGGAATACACATGTGAAATATGAAAATCATAGGTCCACTCAATCAAAAGTTAAGGGCAAGGTTCAAGTTTTTGTGACGGACGGACAGACAGACAGACTGACAGACAGACGAATGAGATTTAATGTCCCCTCGCTTTCGCGAAAGCGGAGGACAAATATCGTATCTCAGAGGATAATATTCTAAGGAACTGTCCAAAATAAACAAGTCCAGGATGAGTAGCTCTGGCACAGATTAACTCTTTGTTAAATTCTTTTCACTCACATGAAATATAAAGGCGAATAATCAGTTTCTCACGAAAATATAGATATAAGTGAATTCAACCTAAAGAACCCAGTGTGTCTGCACCAACAACTGGGACCCATGGAATATCCTCTGAAGCATCACCACTAACCACGAGCTTGAATAGGGTATTCAATCCCTTTGTTAGGGGTCAGTATTTAATGTATTTGTACTTAAGAAGGTATATTTATTTCCATCAAAGATACAATTTAGAAAACATGTTTGTAAATTTAAGTACGAAATAATTGTTACATAAAAAAGGTTGAAATATTTAGTCAAAATAACTAGTATTTTTTAATGATTTTATTTAGAAGCTGGTCCACAGTCATTGCTTATTGATGTTGCAACTGGTATTTAACTGTTTTATTATTTCAATCTATTTAAACAAAAAATAAGACGTATTTTAATAGAAACAATGATTATAGACAAATTAAAAAATTGAGATAAACTCACTTTAAAAAATTAACTGAAGTATATATTATTGCTCATTGATAGTTGATTGAATCATGTGACAGAGTATTTGTAAATATTTATCCCCCTTCTATCTACACCACTTCTTTCTATTGTTTACAAAAAATTTAATGAAATGTCTAATTTCAGTCACAACAAATGTACAGTGTGTAGTTTACTTACATGTTCTCGCACATCATCTATTCAAGTCCGCGGTCGACGGTTCCTGTGGATTTATCCAATCAAACAGAGCATATTTAACAGGAAAACATTTTTACACAAGTAAGAATCGGTTAAATCATCCAAACAAGCTGAAGAAATACGGTCTTTCGATTCCTGGACTCTTCATTGTTTACATTCCAAAACTAAAGAGATAATCTCTTAAAAAGTAAATTAAGGAAAGAAATTTTTAAAATTCAAATTAATATATAATTTAAGGATAAACAACGTTTTAAATAACAAAGGACAAGATAGGGTTACAGCGGAATCTGGCCCCTTATTTGATGTGAAACTCAGAACACTGGTAAAATTGGGATAGTTTGTAGTTAAGAAGTTGAAATAAAACAAGCACCAATTTTGATTCAAAGCTTACATGGAAGCCACTTAAAGGTGCAATAATAGGGCATTTTCCAGAATTCCTTCAATTCTGGTGGAATTTCATCATATTTGGGTTACATTCCTCTTCGGAAAACATAGAACACAGGAAAATGTGCTGTAAAATTTATGAAAATTTGCTTAAAAATGAGAAATTTTGAAAATTGACGTATTTCCTGACCCCACTGTGACCCCTATATATTATAAATCTTAAAACTCAATTTGTAGCAGGGGTTACAACAGGTTTTTATGGATAAACTGTTGCATCATTCTGAAAGATGAAAAATCGGGGGCCAAATACTGGTCTTACCCAATCTTGTCCTTTACTAGTGTTGTTGTCTGCTTTACTATTAATATATCTAAACATAAAAATCTATTTCACAGAAATTCTCCTAAAAATCCTCAGGAGGTGGATGAAGCACCAAACACAAAGGTGATTGGGATGAGGAATTGGAACCTTTAACCAAAAAAGGTGATACCTCTCTCCCATAATACAAGGATATTCAGATAGATGGTGAGAATTGGGATGAGGAATTGGAACCTTTCCCTGGACAAAAGTACTATGGATTCACTCCGGACATAAAAGCAAATTAAAATGTTATGTCTATTTGAATTATGTTCATACTACTTGTGTATATAGTGAATATATAAATAGTATTTGTGGATGGATTTTATTTTGTACACAGTAATCTCTCTTTGATCAATCTCTCGCAGTGCATTTAATTGGATCATTTTGTTCTTCTTTAGGAAACTTAGCGAGAAGAAAGACTCAGGCCTCATTACCAAGAGGTAAATTCTTACATTTCAAATAAAACAAACACAATCTCTTTTGTTAACTGAACATAAACTAATTTACTTCTCTTTTTTTTTTTAATCTTTATTGTTTTGTTTTTTTTTTTAGAAAAATGGCGAACTCCATCCAGGTTTCACACAGCAAAGGAGGGAAGCCCTAACAAAAAATAGTATAGTTAACTATAGTTAACTATAGTGATAACTGTGACACTTTGAAAACTTTGATTTACTATAGTGATAACTTTGACACTTTGAAAAACTTTGACGAAAACTTTTTTGACATTTTAAAAAAACTTCATCGAAAACTTCAACTATTTGAAAAACTTTATCAAAAACTTTAACATTTCGAAAAACTTTGTCGAAAACTTGGATACTTTAACACAATGAAAAAACTTTTTTGCCAACTTTGACACTTTGAAAAACTTTATCAAAATCTTTGACACTTTGAAAAACTTTGGCGAAAACAAACACACTTTGAAAAACTTTGGCGAAAACTTTGACACTTTGAAAAACTTTGGCGAAAACTTTGACACTTTGAATTACTATAGTTAACTTTAGTAAACTATAGTTAATTATAGTAAACTATAGTATTTTTTTGTTAGGGAGAGGACCAGTCTCTTAAATCCTTCAGGTATAGTTGTCTTATTAAGTTCAATGTACAAGTAGAACTTTAAAACAAAAAAGATAGAGTTATTCATTTAGAATATGTCTTAAAACAATGTAATTGTAGACTATTAAAATTTAGGTGTTTATATCTGTTAAGCATTTTTTAAAAGAATTGGTAAATTAAGTATGCTTATGAAAAAAATTACGTTTCATTCTTTGGCTAAAGGCATGACAACCCTGAAAAATACGAAGCCCTAGAGAAACGCATTCAGTCTCCCTTCACCCTAGGGTCAGGAGGATGTAGCTCATCAACCAAGTATAGTCCGTGTTGTCAAATTTCAGATTGACGTCACCCGAATTCAGCTCGCAAGCCAAGAAAACTCGGTCAACTTTTACCCTAGCGTCAACCGAATGTTCAATATTCATTCCATCACCGCCAAAATATAGCCCTGTGTCACCAGGATCGTAAGGATATGCCCCTGTGTCTCAAGAATATTCCTTCTGTCATCTGACCACACCTTTACGCTAGCTCAGACGCCATTTATGTACCCCTCAACTTTTTCGGAATGTACTCAATTGTTATTTAAGGTTATGAAGAATTGTGGTATGGACACCTTGATATAGTTTTGATGCCGGACGACCACAACGAACAGCAAGATTACTTACCCCTTGCCTTTTATGAAGAATCCAACAAGAATGATGATGGTGACCGTGTGAAGGATCCCAATATCCTGTAAGAGAGGAATTGGTGGCGATTTGCGAACTGGTTGACTCTGTTAGAGTTGACCTTTTACAGACATCAATGATAGTGAATTACAATCAGGATTACTTGAAAAATTGGAACTAAATCCAACCTGAAAATTACAGAAACTTTTCAGTGAAAATAAAAGATAAATAAAATATATAAATATATTTTTTTAATTTGTAAATTTAACTTTTCCTCCTTTGTCACGTATCATACTTGTACAAAAGAAGAGGACGTAATAACTTAAGATATTGAAAATCGAGTTTGTATAGAAAATATTGTTCGGTTTACTTTCAATGTTCAAAGTAACGGTTCACAATTATCGAACTTTATATAGAACTGATCTTACCTGTAAAATCATGTGAATTTAACTATATTGATTTTGAAGAAATAAAAATGTCATTAAATATATGTATAAATTTGTTTTTCTCCATGTGCTGTTCTCTATGTTGGTGTTGAAAAAAATTCAATATGGTAAAAAGTTATGCTGTATTACAATGTATTACTTACTGCTACAAGATGTTGACTTTTGTAACGGAAAACCAAAATTGAACTGCGACAAAAAATGTAAGAAAACTTGGAATCTACTGTATACAGGGTTATTTTCGCCCGTCTTATTTTCGCCCTTTCACACTTGCAAAGAATTTAACCCCGTTTTAAATTCGCCCAGTCACATTTTGTTACAGAAAATATACTGTGTTCTTTGAATTCGCCCTGTTTTAAATTCGCCCAAATGTAAGTATCCCTGTATACAGTATATAGTAACGACATCTCTGGTACTTTAGGCGTGTGTCATGGACAATCCTTAATTGCAACCCGAAGGTTAACAAGAGGCCCACGGGCCTTATAGGTCACCTGAGAATCATGCAACAACTTTCAAATGATTGAATTTGGTTCATGTTTTAAGCTAGATGCTATTGCATTCATGATTTTGAAAGATGCACCAATGCTAATCATAACTATACACTTAGCAATTGTTTGGTTTGTTTACTTAATACCCATAAGCAGGGTAGGGGAACAAAAATGTATGTCAACTAATCAGTAATATTCAGCGATAATCAGGAGTGCTCCTACAACACATGAACACCTGACCCTAGGTCTACACATTGCACAATTTTTGAAAAGGCACACTCGCTTATCAAAAATATGTGATTAATACCAAGGAGCAGATTTCAAACAATTCATTTTCAGTATATAAGTAGAGTCCCCCCCCCCCCCCAAATTTTGGGATCCCAGACCCAGGGGCCGTGAAATTCACAATTCTGGAAGAAGAGCCGCAGGTCCTTTATTCATAAAATTAAACATCATAAATATGTAAATAGTTCATCTGCTTATTACCCAGAAGTAGAGAAAAAGATTTTCATAGATGTAATGCATTTTCACTATATAATCAATAGAGCCCCACCCGAACACCATAACCCCTGACCCCGGGGCAATAAAATTCACAATTTATGTAGAGACAATCTTGCTCATCATAATTATGTCCTTAATTAGTTTATTTAATACACAGAAGCAGAGAAGTAGATTTTCAAAGATTTAATGCATTTTCCCGATATAATCAATAGAGCCCTGCCCTAACACCATAACCCCTGACCCTGGGGCCAAAAAATTCACAATTTTGGTACACGCACTCTTGCTCATCAGAACTATGTACTTAATTAGTTTATTTAATACCTAGGAGCAGAGAAGATTTTCAAAGATTTAATGCATTTTCACTATATAATCAATAGAGCCCCGCCCTAACACCATAACCCCTGACCCTGGGGCCAAAAAATTCACAATTTTGGTAGAGGCACTCTTGCTCATCATAACTATGTACATTAGTTTATTTAATACATAGGAGCAGAGAAGAAGATTTTCAAAGATTTAATGCTGATTGCATTTTTACTATATAATCAAATAGAGCCCCGATCTAATATCATTACCCCTGACCCTGTGGCCAAAAAATTCAAAATTTATGTAGAGACACTCTTGCTCATCATAACTATGTACTTAATTAGTTTATTTAATACTCAGGTACAGAGAAGAAGATTTTCAAAGAATAAATGCATTTTCACTATATAATCAATAGAGCCCCGCCCTAACACCAGAACCCCTGACACAGGGGCCATGAATTTCATAATTTTGGTAGAGGACTCAACGCTGATTACAATGATACCAACAGTTTGACTGCTTGATGTCCGGGAGTAAAGAAGAAGATTTTTAAAGATTGCACTAATTTTATTGGTCTTTGCCCCACCCCCCAGGCCCCAGGGGGGCAGGGACCACGAAATTCATAATTTTTGTTCCCCTTCACCCATAGATGCTTTATGCCAAAATTGGTTGAAATTGGTTCAGCGGTATCAGAGAAGAGCTGAAAATGTTTAAATGTTAACGCACGACGAACGACGGACGACGACGGACGAACACAGATAGCAATAGGTCACCTGAGGGATCTCTGCAGATGTTTAAAATAGTTACATTTATTCTTCTACAGAATACACTCAAACCTCAAAAATGGATCATGAAATGAAAGACGTGTTTTTGGAGTGGTGGGTGCCCCAGACGGCTCTGTGGGGTGGGTGACCCCAGACGGTTTTATGGGATGGGTCTTAACGCCATTGACCCCAGACGGACCCATGACGTCATTAACCCCATTTAGACCCCAGTTTATATCCCTTGCTACTTTCAAGTATTTTAACCTTTTTAAATGACCAATATGAATTAAGTGGTCGTGTCATTTACATGAACTTTCTCTACTGAAGTTAATAACCGTGATTTCTATTCATTGATACTATGTTGCCTATGAACATTTTTCCTGGGTGTAAATGCCACGCACCAAACAGTGATAATTAAATTAAATGAATAAACTCAATATTACCTCCTTTATGCAATATATTTTTCTCAATGTCCAAAAAAATTCACTTGTGTAGATATAGACCTTAAGGAAAAATATCTACAATCTTATCTAGTCCTTGACGTTCACACGAGTTATTCTTACAGATTTTCGCCTCTAAGTTCCTTTCAAGTGGAAGACTTAATTGAGAAAAGTAATATAGGAGCATCTGTACAGAGGTAGGAGAAATTAATGCTTAATTGTATGGTTTAATTCAATTTCCTTGAAAATAGATGAAGTTTGTAATTTTAAAGATTATTTGCATCGGGACTTAAACAAAAACGGTTAACATTCGTTTTAATTTACTTTATTATTATGTCTTTTTATTCACCACTCAAGGGTTCCTTGGGAGCCACATACAATAAAAACAATAGAATCATGATATAACAGCATTAACAACGTATAGTTGCATAGCACATTTTTTTAGTTGTTTAAATTGTTCTCTGTTCATTCTTACAGATATTCTCTAAAGACAACCAGAGATGGCTATTTAATAGCAAATTCTACATCACCAATGAAAACCTAAGACTGAGCATCCACAACATCTGAGGTCTTGGGATCCCCCAATGATGCTTATCTTGTTTCTTTAATTTAATCATAGGATTAAAAATCATTCTCTTTTTCAATTCCTTTCACTCACATGAAATATAAAGGCGAATAATCAGTTTCTTATGAGAATATAGATATAACTGAATTCAACCCACTTTATAAAATATTTTTTTTACATTTTTTTTAAACCAGACTTACTTTTAACTTTATATCATTGTCAGATACCAAATGTTCATTCTACAAATGTATCTAATTTTCTTAAAACAGAAGACAACGCGCTCTAAAGAGAAAAATGGTAGAAAAAAACTCCGGCACCGGCCCCTCCGTTCCCCTTGCACAAGGAACTGGAGGCACTAAGGGATCTTGAAGTAACAATGCGGCGCAATTTGTAACAAGTTAAAATGATCATAGATTATATGGAGAAGTACTTCAGATCCAGAAGAGTGCAGTTTGCTACTTTAGATTGAAAAAAAATCATCTTAAAGAATTCTCAAAAAAATGTCCAAAAAGCTCTTGTTTGACTGAATAGACACTCCAAAATGTATTTAAAAGTTGAAAAATATGTCAATAATCTAACTGGAGGTCGTATTTTTTATGTTTTTGCATTAAAAAGGTGTTTCCTCGTTGATTATTATCCATTCATGATGTGGTCTTATTTTGAAATAATAAAAAAATATATATTTACAGAGCATTATTCTTTTTTAAATGCATTTTGTAGTGGTAAAAAATGCTTTTCTTGCCTTAAGTATATACCTTACATTGAAACATTAGAGTCCTATGACGTTCATGGATATTTCATTATCGCTCTCAGCTTAAATAGTAGAATTTAGTAGGTCAGGTGAACTTAGTAGGTCATGTATCCTGAGGAAAAGACTGACCTAACATACTCGTGTATATTTAGGTCAGCAAAACGTCCTGTTATCGATCTCTGCTTAACTATTAGATTTTAGTAGGTCAGGTCAACTAAATAGGTCATGTATCATATGAAACTTTTAAGGTCATCAAAACCGTCCTAGGTCATCATGCACAAGTCAGGTCATACAAAGAGTAGGTCAGTCTATAACCAGGTTGACCTGATTCATTATTTGACTTGACCTACTTAAGTGACCTAAGCCTCCGTGTTTTGCCCTACTTAGGTGACCATGACCTCGGTGACCAGTGTTGACCTGACCTACTTTGGTAACCTTGACCTCATTTTGACTTTAGAAAAGTGAGTGTCAGGTATACCCTAT
>NW_026931995.1:27500-49972 GCF_032062105.1 Saccostrea cuccullata
ACGTGTATATTATAAAACAAAAAGATGAATCAAGTTACACATATAAACCTTCCATCAAAATACCAATCGTTTTTTTAAATACTTTTTTTGCAGATATTTATTGGGTTTAATGTGTTATCTGGTTGAGATTGGCGTTTTTAGAAAGATTAAAATTCCGTTTTTAATGGTCTGTCATACACATGAAGATATCGATCAGGTATGAAGTTATTACCAACAGAATGTACAATGACCAAAGCAAGTCACATTAAAAGAATATTGATCAAAGTGAAAAAAGTATGACAAATTTTATTAACCAAAGAATGTCCGAAACTAAATTGAGTCTCGCTTTATTTTTTCTGATAATAACAAAATTTAGATTGATTGAATCTCGAGAATTTTACACATATGGAGACGCCACCACTTGCCGGTGTAGAGCTGCAATTTTTTGTCCTATACTCGCACATACTGAGCAGGGAGGGATCTCTTACGTGACAGAGGCTACTGCAACACGGGACCTCGATTTAAACGATCTCATCCGAAGGACCGATCCCAACGTCACACGGTGGAATTCAAACAAGCGACGTAAAGATTAACTCCTTGCCTCCTGACACTAGAGCAGACGCTTGAACCACTGCGCTACGCGAGCTACCAACAAGACATAGAAAATGACAATGAAATAGATGTTTTTTGACCTAAAAACTAAAATGTTCTGAAGATGATGTAAAGTTTGGGAAGGAAACAAATGAAAACATTTTTAAAATGGTGCAAACAATTATTAAGAAAAAAATCTCACGTTAAATTTGTCATCAAAGAATTAAAAATTCCTTCAAAGTCGAAGGATCGGAACCCCCCCCCCCCCCCCCGAAGTAAATTCGAATTTTTTTTTGCACTTTTTAGACAGGGACATTGAAACTGAAGATTTGGGTTTGAAAACTGTTCAATAAATTTTGGGCCATGGAATGGTCCCTATTAGAATGACCGAGAAATCAAAAGAACAAATCACAAGATTCGAACAAGATGTGTTTGTGAATTACTATGCGCCCGGCGGCCACAAAGTACCAGAAATGTGTTTTTGGTTCCTGTGAAGGTTATTTGACCATGATGTCGTTCGAAAAAACTTTATTAGTGGAGAAGAAATCCTAACTATGAAGTCTTTCTTATGTTCCAAAACTTATTGCAATTATTCAAAAACGCCATTTTTAGCATATAGGGCACAGACAAGGTCATTGGCCGTGGGTAAATTTAAAAGAGCTTAATTTGTGGAGTATTTATATTTAATATGAAGTCAAGTTCACAAGGTCATTGACCTTGGTTCCTTTGAAAGAGCTTAATTAGTGAAGTAAGCATGCCAAAAATGAGGTCTCTATTTCTCAAGATAAAAAATTATGGCGAAGGTTAAATTTGACAGAAAGACACAATATGCGCCCCGATCTATCGATCCTAGAGCATAAAGACTTGAAGAAATGTATATCAGATTCTTTTACGGTGCTTCCGAATGCCTTCTTTGAAATTTCAGTTGTCAGAAGCTTACTAATAAAACCCTTTCTTGATAAAAAGGTGCCATCAGTTATTAGAAGATAATATAATGCTGAGTGAGGACACTCTTAAAGTTCAAATTGACAAAGGTAACTCGTAAAATAAGTACTACAACGGACAACCGCCGCACAAAATGTAAATAATCATTCTAAGTTCTCTGCAAAGAAATGACATCTATTTAAAAAAAAGTATAACTTTGCAATGCATCCTCAACACACCGTCTTGCAAAAGAAATAATACTAAATGGGTGCAATATGAAAAAAAGATGCAAGAAATTAGATAATTTCAAAATATTGCGACGAGCACCAAGCCACAACAACAAAGGAATTCATTGCCATGAGATGTATGATTACTTCCTCAACTTCAGGGTCAGGGGAAAACCCTTCCAGCCTGCTACACAAAACGTCTTTTCAATTGAAGATGAGACCAGTAGTCACGAAATAATATCTTAAGTGATCAAAAACTAAGCGCAACTGTGACAGCACCTTAAGAACAATCCAAGCCATTTGTGCACCGAGCAGACATGTGAAGCAAATACACCCATGACCAAAGACATTGAAGACGAATTCACCTGGGCCGACGAGGGCATAGAAAACCTTGTTGAGAGTGATTTAAATATCAGGAACATTACGTCCGACGCTGACCGTACAGTATTCAAGGCTGCATAGTTTTTGTATGCCGAAGGCAAAACTACATGTACATGTATCCGAGGAACCCCACCATTTTGTCGACACTTGGCATCTTGCTGAAAATTTCAGAAATGCCATCAAGAAATATAAAATCCTTAAAATCAAATTATACCCCAAAATACTATAAAAGCCTAAAAAAATCAAACTGCCATGTTACTTTGCTATAGATTTTACAGGCAAATGCATAAGAGAAATAAATCAGGCACAAATAAAATGCACAAATCATGCAAACAAATTTAAGATGCAATGTGAATGATGCTAGAATTTGCTTCTACATAGATGTACATGCCTTATGCAAAAGAAACATTTTAATATGCAAGGTTGGAAAGAAAAATTGGTTCCATGAAAGTGCTCACTGATGAATAATTCTTCTAAATTCAACATTACAGGACAACTTCAAGGAGTATCTGGGCTTGTGTCAACAGTTATAGAAATTGTAAGACAGACGTAATAAACATTTCTTTTGTTTGACTTTTTAGGTCACCTGAGTAAACTCAGGTGAACTATTGCTACTTGTATGATGATTTAAAGGCCAAGAGGAAGTGATGTACGAGCTATGGATAGTAATGCGCAGGCACGTAGCATCGTTTTTGAAAGTGGGGGGGGGGGGGCAACCAGAGAATTTTTTTTTACTCACCTGAAAAAGTTGAGAAGCAAAAAAAAAAAAAAAAAAGGAAAATAAAACTTACCCAAACCCAAAATTCCTATTTCGTGGGAGGGGGGTGGGGGGGGGGGTTGAACGCAAACTTACTATCACTTGCAATTTTTTTTTCCTACAATCCTTGATATCACTATACTATGGTTATAAAGTGGGGGGGGGGCAATCATCCTTTCAATGAACATTTACTATAGTAAAGGTTATGTTGGGAAAAAAAAGGGGGCAGGCCCCCCCCTGCCGCCCCCCCCCCCTGTTGCTACGTCCCTGATGCTGATGAAAAACATGGAAGTCCAGAATTTGAAACTCGTTTTGATATCATCTCTCCAGTGCTCAAGCTGTCGATACCAAATTCATCAGCAGAAGTTATATGAGGAGGTAAAATCTACTCTACCAGGAAGTAGGCAACTCGGTTCAATGTAGCTATGTCCCTGGGAAAGTTCTGTGAGTAGGGAGAGTATGAACATTATAAGAAAATCATTGAAAGAAATGTGGTCTGATAATTCACCAATTCGCGCAGAGGGGGATTCCATTCCAAGAAGATACACATGTGAATTATACTATGTGTGAAAATGTTACTAGTGAGAAAAAATATTTCAGTGTTTTGTGGAAATAAGTTATGTAAGAAGGAAGAAGAATTGATAGGAAAAGGCGAACAAGGTACCTGTCACGGGTACAAAGGAAACACTGCAAATCTTAACACAAAAGACAATCATTGGTAATTAGAAACAGTGGATGGCTGAATGCATAGAGAAACTTTACACGGATACAACTCCTCTTATAATATCCCACCTAACAAAAAAGTGCAGCGTCACATGGAGCATCTGTAAAGCAAGGAAACCACCGAAAACCTGAAAGACTTGAGGCATCTCTTCGAGTCACAGAGAAAGAAACCAGCAAAGCCCACTTCTGTGAGCGCATGTTTCCAGGCTGTCCCAAAGCATGCAGAGAATCAGCTAACAAGAGGCCCATGGGCCACATCGCTAACCTGAGAAGCTTTCTGTTCTTTACAAGATTTCCCCCTGATTATACAATTTGTGACCCCACCCAACCCCACTGATCATAATTTAGACAATTTAAAAAATCTTCACTACCCAAGGATGCTTCCACACAAGTTCCAGCTTTTCTGGACCAGTGGTTCTTGAGAAGTAGATTTTTAAAAGATTTTTCCTATATATTTTTATCTAAAAATTGATTCCCCATTGTGGCCCTCGCCCAACCCCCGGGGATCATGATTTCAAAAATTTAGAATCTACACTAACCAAGGATGCTTCCACGTAAGTTTAAGTTTTTCTGGCCCAGTGGTTCTTGAGAAGAAGATTTTTTCCTATATATTTCTATGTAAAACTTTCATTCCCCATTGTGGCCCCCGCCCTATCCCCATGGATCATGATTCGAACAATTAAGAATCTAATCTACCTTAGGATGCTTTCACATAAGTTTCAGCTTTTCTGGCCCAGTGGTTTTTGAGCAGAATATTTTAAAGATTCTTCCTATGTATTTCTATGTAAAACTTTAATTACACATTGTGGTCCGGCCCAACCCCCGGGGGTCATGATTTGCACAATTAAGAACTTACACTACCCTAGGATGCTTCTACATATGTTCAGCTTTTCTGGCCCAGTGGTTCTTCAGAAAAATTTTTATGACCTCACCCTATTCTTGTCTTTTCTTGATTAACTACCCTTATGAGGGGACTTGGCCCTCAATTGTTATTCCACTTCATCCAAGGATGCATTGTACCAAGTTTGGTCAAAATTGGCACTATGGTTCTTGGGAAGAAGTCGAAAATGTGGAAAATTTACAGACCAACGGACGAAATGTGATCTGAAAAGCTCACTTGAGCCTTC
Organism: Saccostrea cuccullata; assembly: GCF_032062105.1. Taxonomy (NCBI): domain Eukaryota; kingdom Metazoa; phylum Mollusca; class Bivalvia; order Ostreida; family Ostreidae; genus Saccostrea; species Saccostrea cuccullata. The sequence goes on from NW_026931995.1 coordinate 32,210, forward strand.
GGCTCAGATGAGCTTAAAACGATTTGCGCTAGATCTAAAAACAAATGCCGATCATAAAAAAACAGCAAGTATTTTGATTTGATTGATTGAATATTGTTTAAAGCCGAGTCGACAATTTTTCATCCATGTTTCGGCGGACCATTAGTTTGAATCGGTTTTTGATCTGAAGCTGGAAAAGTCAACATTTGGTCCAATGAGCGAATTCATTGATGGACTACCAAATCATTTGCAATTTTTTTGTTTGTCGGTAGGTAAAAACATACCGATGAAGCATTTCAGAGTGCTAAGGTTGGCAAATCTGTTGGTGATAGTAGCTTGGCATCGGAAAGTAGTTGTTACGCAGCATCAGTGACGTCACATAGTCCTTACTTTTCGACTCAAGGGCAAACGCTCTAACTACTGCGCCGAACTGGCGAGGAGAAAGAAATAAGCTGAAAGGAATGAAAGTAAAAGTTTGGTAGTCTTTGATTTAGGGAAGATAAGTGAAACCCGATGGAACTATTTCAATCACCGAAAAAAAACCACTTTAGATATGTTACAATTACTAGTGTTTTTATTGGTACATTTAACGCGGGATCAGGAATCATTTTGGCATAATTTAACAGACTATGAAGGAGTTAATGGTCTGTGACTAAATGTTATTTGTTTTTATATTGATTAGCTAAACGAAGAAAATACAACACTAAGAAAAGGACAATTTGCCAGTTTAATTGCTATCGTGCCTCCTTAACAAAAATTCACGCAATATTTCCATTCAGTGGTTAGAATTGGAAAGACGTTTCCAAACAGAGAGGAAAACCGGTTCATATCCGACACGCTCTCAATTGGTACCAGTCTCCAAAAACTGATGCGATGTTTATTCACGATTGTTTAAGGGAAGGCATTGAGTTAAACATCATATGAATTTCGGACTGTACATCATTCAGAAAATGTCTGCAATGACGGGAAGAGACCAATAGTTGCCAGGTTTATCTACAGTCAAGATCGTGATATGGTAAAGGACTGAGCAATCATGTTAAAAACAAGTCTTACGGTATTCAGGAGCAGTGGCGGTGGCGCGGGATGAACAAGATGGCACAACAAATCGAGAGCGTGTGCCTTCGTCGAATCAAGCAGTTCCATGAACCTAACCAACGTTTTCCCATTCGCGTATCGATTCCCTCACAATTTGTTAACTACCCTCTGCGGACGAGATTGCAGCAGCTCTTCAGAAAATGCAAAATACCCTGTCTGTTTTTTCTTGCATCGACCATGTGCAACCAACAGCCCAAGCTTCCACCAGCTAGCCAGCCACTGAAACACCTATATTGCCAGATCTATCTTTGGATGGATACTAACGATTAGCCATCAACAATGACAGCGTTGCTGCTCTTGTTACCACTCTTAGTTTGTCGAAGGAAGTATCACAATGCCTGTAAATTTAAATTTTAGCAACATTCCTATTATCATGCCGTGTAAACCATTCTTTATTATGCAGCGGGATGCTTCCATCACGCTACACTAGATTTGCCTATGGAGCAGGTAATGGGAAAATATCAGAACAGGATAGGCAAACGTTTTGCAATCAATCTAAGAAACATATTCAAAAGGAGTATGTAGACTCAATCTACACAGCAACTCTAGAGGAAGTGGCATCATATGGAGACCAGGAGAGTATAAATATTATGACTGATGCACAACATCGCTGGCGCAAAAATGCCAATAATTCCATCGTATGGCTATTGGGGACAATACGCACAATGTTTTATCATTTCAACACGTAACAAAATGTGATGATAAAGTGTCACAACGGCATGAAAAAATCGGAACGGAAAGAATACACCAACATTTGAAAGATCTCAATGTTACTGTAGGAATTCATACACATGACAGGAATCTTTCAATTTATATCTATATAATGAGGAATGCGAGTCTTCAAATCAAAATGACACCTGGCATGCGGTAAAATCACTTAAGTCTTCTTTGAAAAACCAGAAGTCTCTGTCGAGACTGAAGCACTACTGGTTTGTACTTATAGCAAAGGAAGAGAAAAGTAAAAGCAAAACTGTATTCAGAGTAGCATTTTGAGAGTGAAATTTCTATTTTTAGTAATCACGGCAACACGGCTCATCGAAATCAAAAACCGATACACAGAATTATGTACCTTAGTGTTGCTTACTTGTGCGCCAAGTTACATCGAAATCCATTTCATGAATGTATGAATTCCATTTCAATATATGCAACCTCTCAAAAGAAAATGATCGGAAACTGCAAATATAACGAAGTCGAATGGGGCATAACTCTGTCAATTGTGGTGCGATCGTACCCAAAAGAGAATTTGACCTAGATATTAATATGACTAATCTGAATACTTAATTCCATTTAAATATGTGCAACCTCTCAAAAGAAAATGATAGGAAACTCAAATAATTGGATTTTTTTAAAGTCCAAGGGGCATAACTCTGTCAATTATGGTGCAATCGTACGCAAAACAGAATTTGACCTAGATTCCTTTTATATACCTGTATACCAAATCTCATTTCAGTATGTGCAACGGTTATGAAGAAAATGAACGGAAACTAAATTATCAGACCGACGGACAGCAGCAAAGCAATATCCCCTTCCTTCTCCGAAGGAAGCGTAAAAAGTCATTTATGCTTAATTTAACACTATATAAATTAATACTTGCTAAAAGATTCATTTGTTGGAATTTTTTAAAAATTCTTTTGTAACAGATAAGAAAACTCTGAAACATAAATTCAAGGCGCACAAAAACGTTCGGAACTAGATATCATTGAGATGGTGACCATCTCAAAGGGCCCCGCTTTCAACAATGAACATGAAAATGTAACTAAGGTTAAAGCAATATGAGCTGCATGTTTGACATCGGAAAATTTTATTGAAAATTTGTAATTAACTAATTTAATGACAGAAAGATAAATCATTTATAAACTCCTGTTGCTCATATTTGCAATGGATTTTTTTTAATAGCTTTGATTGAAGCAAAATTGAATTATTGTCGTCCTGTACAATAATGATTTCTTACAATTTATATAAAACTGTATATTCAGTTGTACAGAAATATTTCTTCTGAAACATTTTTAAACTTTATTTTGGGCTTATTGATCATAAAATGTTTAAAAAATTACATACAAATTGATCATAATAGCATATTTTACCATGAAAATAAAATTCTCAAAGATACAGCTCATATTGCTTTAAGTTTATTTTTTTTTAAAGGTTTATTGTGAAGAGGAACATTTGTGTACTACAGTGAAAGTAATTTAGTACGACTTCACAGATACTGCAATTTTACAGATATATATATATGTATATCGAAGTTATCTTGTAATCTCAGTTATATAAATTTACTGGAATTAAGGGGAAAATTATGCACCAAACAAAGATTTTAAACATAAAGGTTAATTCTGAACATGACCTAGAAACCTTGACCAATTAAAGTCGCTGCACATCCATTGATCAGTTGCACTCTGTGAGTGAAATATGAGCCAGATTGGGCCAAGAAGAGAGAAGATATGCTCCAAACAAGGATTTTTCATATAATCCTGCTATGACCTTTGACCTAGAAACATGGTTCAAGATTACTGCACACCAGTTACCCAAAGGCACTCTGTGGGTGAAGCATGAGGCAGGATAGGCCAAGGAAATAACATGCTCCGGACAAGGATTTTTCATACAAGTCTGCTATGACCTTGACCTTTGACCTAGAAACAAGGTTCAAGGTCACTGCACACCGGTTACCCAAAGGCACTCTGTGGGTGAAGCATGAGCCAGATTGAGCCGAGGAGAGAAAAGATATGCTCTGGACAAGGATTTTTCATACAAGTCTGCTATGACCTTGACCTGTGACCTAGAAACATGGTTCAAGGTCACTCCACACCAGTTACCCAAGGGCACTCTGTTGGTGAAGTATGAGCCAGATTGGACCAAGGAGAGAAAAGATATGCTCCGGACAAGGATTTTTCATACAAGTCTGCTATGACCTTGACCTGTGACCTAGAAACATGGTTAAAGTCATGCACATTGGTTACCCAAGGGCACTCTATTGGTGAAGCATGAGCCAGATTGGGCCAAGGAGAGAAAAAATATGCTCTGGACAAGGATTTTTCATACAAATCTGCTATGACCTTGACCTTTGACCTAGAAACATGGTTCAAGGTCACTGCACACCGGTTACCAAAGGGCACTCTGTGGGTGAAGTATGAGCCAGATTGGGCCAAGGAGAGAAAATATATGCTCCGGACAAGGATTTTTCATACAAGTCTGCTATGACCTTGACCTGTGACCTAGAATTATGGTTCAAGGTCACTGCACACCGGTTACCCATGTGCAATTTGTGGGTGAAGTATGAGCCAGATTGGGCCAAGGAGAGAAAAGATATGCTCCAGACAAGGATTTTTCACACAAGTCTGCTATGACCTTGACCTTCGACCTAGAAACATGGTTCAAGGTCACTGCACACCGGTTACCCAAGGGCACTTTGTGGGTGAAGTATGAGCCAGATTGGGCCAAGGGGAGAGATGTGCTCCGAACAAGAGATCTCGGACGGACTGACGGATGGACAGACGGACGGACGGACAGACTGATCACTATAGTGCGCCCGCCGAGCGGGGCCCAAATTAGCGCCAAAATACAGCCCAGCATCACCTATATATTGCCCAACATCGCCAAGAAAAAAAATTGCTGCGTAATGTAATGTATAGGAGTTAATATTTGTTAAAAGATTAATTAGTTCAGTTATTTTTAGTTCACCTGAGTAAACTCAGGTGACCTATTGCTATCCGTTTTTGTCCGTCGTCGTCCGTCGTTCGTTAACATTTAAACATTTTCAGCTTCTTCTCTGAAACCACTGAACCAATTTCAACCAAATTTGGCATATAGCATCTATGGGTGAAGGGGAACAAAAATTGTGAATTTCGTGGTCCCCGCCCCCTGGGGGGTGGGGCAAAAACCACTAAAAATAGTGCAATCTTTAAAAATCTTCTTTACTCTCGGACATCAAGCAGTCAAACTGTTGGTATGATTGTAATCAGCATTGAGTCCTCTACGAAAATTGTGAAATTCATGGCCCCAGGGTCAGGGGTTCTGGTGTTAGGGAGGGGCTCTATTGATTATATAGTGAAAATGCAGTAAGTCTTTAAAAATCTTCTTCTCTGCCCCTGGGTATTAAATAAACAAATTAAGTTCATAGTTATGATGAGCAAGAGTGGCTCTACCAAATTTGTGAATTTTATGGCCCCAGGGTCAGGGGTTCTGGTGTTAGGGAGGGGCTCTATTGATTATATAGTGAAAATGCATTATTTCTTTGAAAATCTTCTTCTCTGTTCCTGAGTATTAAATAAACTAATTAAGCACACAGTTATGATGAGCAAGAGTGTCTCTTCATAAATTGTGAATTTTATGGCCCCAGGGTCAGGGGTTCTGGCGTTAGGGCGGGGCTCTATATTGATTATTTAATGAAAATGCATTAAATCTTTGAAAATCTTCTCTGCTCCTAGGCATTAAATACACTAATTCAGTAAATAATTATGATGAGCAAGAGTGCCTTTACCAAAATTGTGAAATTCATGGCCCCAGGGTCAGGGGTTCTGGTGTTATGGCAGGGCTCTATTGTTTATATAGTGAAAATGTATTAAATCTTTGAAAATCTTCTTCTCTGCTCCTAGGTTTTAAATAAACTAAGTAAATAGTTATGATGAACAAGAGTGCCTCTACCAAAATTGTGAAACTCATGGCCCCAGGGTCAGGGGTTCTGGTGTTAGGGCGGGGCTCTATTGATTATATAGTGAAAATGCATTAAATCTTTGAAAATCTCCTTCTCTGCTCCTAGGTTTTAAATAAACTAACTAAGTACATAGTTATGATGAGCAAGAGTGCCTCTACCAAAATTGTGAATTTTATGGCCCCAGGGTCAGGGGTTCTGGTGTTAGGACGGGGCTCTATTGATTATATAGTGAAAATGCATTAAATCTTTGAAAATCTTCTTCTCTGCTCCTAGGTTTTAAATAAACTAACTAAGTACACAGTTATGTTGAGCAAGAGTGCCTCTTCCAAAATTGTGAATGCCTTAGCATCTGGCTTAAAACATGAAACAAATTCAATCATTTGAAAGTTGTTGCATGATGCTCAGGTGACCTATAAGGCCCGTGGGCCTCTTGTTTGTTTAATTCTTTATTTATAACTTAATTGTTTTATTTTAAAAAAGGACCCTCAAAATACAAGGCGACCAGAAAGCGCACAGAAACAAGATCTACATTCAATCTAGTGTCGCCTATTAAGAGTCTAATATCATCTAGTTATATTCGAACGTCATCTGAATGTAGACAAGAGTAACTTGAAGGGAACCTAAAGTTACCGCTATATCGCCCAGCATAAACCTGGATATATATAGAACACATTTACCTGGATAAAGTCCAGTGTCGCCTGGATATAGCCCAGCATCACCAATATATAGCCCAACATAACCTGGATATAACCCAAAGTATGTAGAAAAACGCCACTTTTGTATAGACAAACATCACCTGAGTATATCCAGCGTCCACTGGATAGAGCCCAACGTCACATAACAAAGGCCAATGTCACATGGATGAAGCAAAACGTCACCTGGATATAGCCCAACATCAACATAAAGCCGATTCTTTTATTTTACTCAGTCATGAATGGTTATGCTTGTTCGCTGTTCCGCATTAGACGATTTGTACGCCACTTGCCTACCCATATATGAGTCTTGTTTTGGTACCTTGTGACCTTTGAAATGCAGCCAACTACAAATATGCGCATACATGTTCAATATCAAAGGAGTACCACCGGGAAGTACTTGTACACTGCACTGTCAGAAAACAGTTTATATTTATCCGTTGAATACATTTTACACTTAATTAGCTGTGTATATGTAGATAATTGATACCTGAAGTTACTGTTAACATGCAACATCACTCTCAGCAGACACCAGTCGATGACTACTGATCGTTAGAAAGGACTTCTAAGGATGAAACTTTGAAACAGCTACTTTGATACAGTACTATTAAGTTGGCCTAACAGCAAACATAACTTACTAATCATCCTTCCATACTGGATAATTCGTGAATTAGTATCACATGTGGATGAAGTATTGTTCAAAGGCAAGTATGCACACCTACTGCGACACAGGACCTCGCTTTACACGGTCCCATCCGAAGGACTCCCAGTTGAATTCGAACCTCCTTACTTCGAGACTCGATCTAGAACACTTAACAAATGGCATTGATGCAATGAATCTTTCGAAAATGTACAGTACTTGGCCATAAGTGAGTCATAATTTTGTTTTTCCACTATATATTTAATTTAAAAACGCAGTTTTCTAAAATATTATTGCAGTGCCATTTGTTGTTTCTTTTTAATTTCTAAAACACCATAAAATGCAGAATTTGTTGTTGTTTCTTCACATTGATTCAAAATAGTTTTATCTTCATGCACTACCGTGAAATCACAGGTCAAGTGCAAAACAAAAATTTTAAGACCTCATTTGTTAAAAAATTATAGTAATATGAGGTAAGAAAATTTTGTTTTGACAATATTTTAAAATCTATTTTCAATGGTTTAAGTATCATTTGAGATAAGAAAATTTGAATAATTCTGCATGATTCAGTGAAAAAATGATGAAAATTGACTTCACACGTTTTTATAAAAATGCAATTATGATTCACTTATGATCAGGTACTGTAAATGTTCAAAAGGGGGGGGGGGGGGGCAATAACTATTACCCCACCTCTGTTGATTTTTCCGTGAAATCCTGGCTTACGATTGGTTAAATTCTGTCACGTGAAGGCGGTGGATTACTTATACCCGGTCAGTTGCAAATCCATACCCGGTCAATTGTAAATCTATACCCGGTCGATGTATTACGTAACAAACACAAACGTGACGTCAAAATAGGCACAGAATAAGCGCGATGAAGCATTTAACAGAGAAAACCATTTATAAACTTCAGATAAAACGTAAATATTTCATCGGTGTGGTAAATTCGTTACATAGTCTTTTAGTGACAGGGTATGGGATGATACCTGGTTAGTAAATTTCATACCTGACTCGGCTCCGCCTCGCCAGGTATGAAATTTACTAACCAGGTATCATCCCATACCCTGTCACTAAAAGACTATGTAACTAATATTACTCCTTTTCTACTTCATGTTACGTTTCCCATTCAACATTTTGGTATTCAAAATATGGTAATACATGTTATGTTGATATGGAGGAAATTCTTTTATTTTTTTTTATTTTATAAACAGTTAAGGTTTAGCGAAGAATTTTTTTTATATATTTAGCGCTAAAACATTTTTTAACATTACCCCAATTTTTTTTTAATTAAAAAAAATAAATAGATAAGGGGGAAAAAATCTTAAATCAAAATAAAATATAGTTAAACTGTTCTTCTTGAAGTACAGAAAAAAAAACATGTACATGTTTAAAGCAGACTTATCCGTTTAGGTCACTGAAATTTCCCTAACCGTGTTTTCCGTTATCAAGGCACCAAGGGGGAAATTTTATGACGGTTTATTCTTCGTCCTGTAAAATAACCATTTGATGTTAGGTATCAAGCTTTGAATCTCATGAATTGTAAATTATCTTGACTTTACTACCTTGTTTCCTTTAAATAATTTTATTTATTGTTCATTAAAAGTAAAATCCGGAAAAAATAAATCTTTACGTAAACTTGACAATTGTTTTTACAGTGCAGATGAATGTTAAATAACTTGTTCATAGTTGATTTTTTGTCCAATCCTCGAGATTATCGTGGACTATACACCGGCCCTTTCATTCATTTACTTCCTGTACATAATTGAAGTGTAGTTTTTTTGTTGTTATTTTAATTGTTATTTTTATTTTTTGAATACCAGCTTGTATTTAAACTGACGAAACGACGGAGCGCTTGAGTGCTACAGTTTCAAAGGTCACAGATGGGCGGTGTAGTAAAACAAGGCATTTTACTCTAGATAATGTCGCCTACCTTAAAGTGTAGTATAAGGTGACGACCAAGACACAAAGTCTACATGATAAATGGTAACACACGGTACAGGAATACACAACAATTTAAAGGAACAGGTAATAGTTACGCACACATGTGGTGACTGGTTTAAGGACTGGACTGGACTGGACTGAGGTAGGAAACGTGCCGGCACGGGTGGATGGCTATGAGGTCGGGGTGAAAGGTCACAGTGGGCATATTTACATACAATTTCAGTACGGCGGTTAACACACAAAGGAATACATATAGTGTGCGTTACTTGTGCCCAGCCGAGCGGTGTTTATAAACATGTAGATAGGTACCCGGTTATACCGGGAATATCTGCAGTGCTCATGAAATCTTATATTTTTCCTATTTGGACAACAGCCTAATAAATATATTTATTGTGATTTTTCAAACTATTTACTTCATCAATATATTTACTATGATTAACACAACTAATCAGTCTATAATCAAAGGAAAATTGACACTGGACTACCTGTCCTAGCCATTAAGCAATGTCCCCAGTCAACAGGCCTAACCAAGAGTCCTAGTGACTGACAAGAAGTCTCTAATTATTTAACTCACTTAGACATTAGGGTTTAGACTTTATCAGCCCGTATTTCCAATGCCAAAGGTACAATGGTCGACCAGTTGAAGCCACTTATTACATGAGACTTATTCAGCCCTATAGTAACCTTCTTAATTAAATTTTCTTCTTCAGCGTCCTCACTACCATCTCACCCTTACCTGGTCACTTCTCAACTTTGCTGCAGCAAAAGACAACTTCCTATAAGTTAAATCAGACTAATAGAGCAGACTTGTCTACCCTTCCGCTTTTGGCGTGATTCTTCCGCTTTTTACCACATAATTATGCTATTACGCCACTGATATTAATATTACGCTTTTGCTATTTTGGTTTAAATCCATTATAAACGTTTAAATTTAAGAGTCAAAGATCAACCTGCTGAAATAAAATGAGAAGTTCTAGTTAAAGTAATTAATAGAGGACCAGTTTGATAACTACCGTTATATACCTTATACTTATATGGAAACCGATATGGCCAAGATTCGGTATGACTCCTTACTTGGGGACTCTAGAGGAGATGCTCTAACCACTGCGCCACGCGGGCGACGAAGAACACGAGATCGCACTGCTTACCTCAACTTTTAAATGATATTGCAATAAATATGCCCATTTCTATGCTCAAGTTAGTTCACTTGATTTGAACAAGATAGAGAAATGTGAGTGTTAAAAAGAAAAATAAGTGTTATTATGTACAATTTGTATAAATATGCAAACGCAAGCCTTCAATTAAGTGATCTGATACACATTGACCAAATGCTTCATTAAAGGTGTGCGGTAAATTTGAGTTTAATATAAAATACTGATATTTTGCAACACTTTTTTGTCAATAGATGATTCGAAAAAAAGTTTTTGCCAGGTTTGTTTAGTAATGTACAATTTAGGTGGGTTTGAAAGATAAAAAGTACAATTGTTAAAACACAAAGTTAGAAAACATGATTAATTACGCTTTTAACTCTGAAATTCTACCAAAAAATTTCTGAAATTACACCCTTGAAACGAAAAGGGTAGGCAGGTCTGATAGAGGCTGCCAACACTTGCTATATATATAGCAGATCTAGAGTAACGGTCTATTTCCATGATAGGGGAGGCAGGATATTCAATGTCAAAAATTTTAACAACCCTAGTCATTATGTGTTTATTATGTATTTTTCTGTTGCAACTTCCAACGGATCTGCGGATTCATGTTTAACATGATTATCTAGTATAAGGGTCGAGCTGGCCCATAGTGATCCAATTAAGCATTTTTCAAACCACTGCAGCACTATATCTTTATTTATCCCGCTTCAGACAAATTTGTCAATTACTGATTGAATAAAAGCTAATCACATGACGCCCTGAAATTTTCTGTATTACGTCTCCGTTTCCGTATTATGTCTCCGTCGAGGCGTAATATGAAAATCGGGCACGCGATTCCGTTCGAAGCGTTGTTATTGTAAATAAAATGGCGGCAAAGAAACGGTTTACGTAAGTAGTTAAGTTAAATTCTTTGTGTCAGGTCTGTTTTGTATAAACACCTACTAGTATTTAATCTAAGCTTTTGAGTCTGAATATCACCTGTATTCGGAAAAACCCCACAAAATCAATATACTTGGGTACGTTCGATTTGAGCAACTCTTCAGACACCGGTTGGGGTTGAGCATGCGCAAAACTTGAAAAGATATAGTACTTATCGAATGCCTCGAGTCAAGACTAGTGTAAACAAACATTGTTGAGAAAATAGGTCAAGTTATTACAGTTGATTATTTTCTAGAAGAATCGACGTAGAAGAAGATGAAGATGATCTTCTGCACTTCAACCAGTGGAGCTAAAAGCTCTCTCTATATAACTAAGATTCTGTCCCAAGATAATTGCTATATTCCTTGTTTCTTTATATCCATTTTTGTCCCCCGCTTGAAAAGTGGGGGTTATTGATTTGGGTTTGTTCGTCCTTCTGTCATTCTGTCTGTAACGCCTTTTCCCTCCACACGATTTCTCGAGAACCCTTTGAGCTTTCTCAATGAATTTAGCATGTCAACTCCCTATTGATTTTGATGTCAAAAGGTCAAGGTCATAGATTCGCAAACTCTCTTATAACATTTCGTTTCTGCGCGATATCTCGAGAACCCTTTAAGCTTTTGCAATGAAATTTTACGAAAAACAACTCCCTGTGGCCTAAGGAAGACCCCTATTGATTTTGAGGTCAAAAGGTCAAAGTTCAAGTTCGTAAATTGATACATAATGTCTGTATGAAACACTATCCTTTCCGGGAGATATTTGAAGATTTTGAGATTTTGCAATGTAATTGTATACCAAAACCCCCTAGGACCTCTCTCACCCCTCTCAAAGTGTCCCGTCCCATTTGTTTTATTAGTATATAGCCGCCCGCGTGGCGCAGTGGTTACAGCGTCTGCTATAGAATCGCGAAGAAGTCAATCCTTACGTCGCGGGTTCGAATCCCAATGCGGGACGTGGAGACCGGTCATTCGGATGAAACCGTATAAACCGAGGCCCCGTGTCGCAGTAGGTGCTGGCACGGAAAAGATCCCTCACTGCTCAATGGCCCTGAGTGCCGAGCACATAGGACAAAATTTGGCGTCTCCATATGAGTAAAAAATTATCGAGAGGGACGTTAAACAACATACAATCAATCAATTAGTATATATTGTATTACATGTCGCTATTTTTAGCACGGGGGCATGAGGAGAGTTATTACGTATAAAACAGGTTCTCGGTGGACTTTATATTCTTATTACATTTATTAGAACTGTTTATTAAAGGTTAAATTAGACACCATTGTGTAAAATTTTGACAAGATCGAACTTTAAAATATACATGTATGTCACTTCATCTTTGTATATAATTTATGTCAGTTCAAAGCGGTTCCGTGGTCTAGTGGTATGACTCTCGCTTCATAAGCGAGAGGGCCCGGGTTAGCATCTCGGACGATCCATATTTTTTTCGAAATACTTTTTTTTTACTAAATGATAGTATTCAGCATGTAAAATGAAAAATATATGAGGTCTGGCTTGTACAAACTCATTAAATCACCATTACAGTGTGATAAATATTCCAAATAAAAAGAATCTTCTATACACATAATAAAGAATAAGCAATCAAACCTTTATAAATCATACATATTAGCATATTTTATTTGCTTCAGTATACATTTAATAATTCGGTCAAAGGAATCCGAACCCCCTCCCCCCGAACTGCGCATGGTTTACTTTTTCCCTAAGCGGAGGACATAAATTTTCTGCATTAGCTTGTTTTCTCTGTTATAGAAGATTCGGCATATCCTCTTAAGCCATACTTAATTACTCCCTTTAGATATAATGGACGCCTCACTGCAGCACAAAGACATTTCAAAAGGAAACTGAGTACAGCTATGCATTCCTTTATAATATAATGAAGGCATTGCTAAACATTTTTTTAAAAAGTGCTTTTGATGTTAATTTTTCAGTTGACAAGTCCAAACAAGCTCTGGATGAAAAACATTTTGAAGGTATTAAAAGTAATCAAGATGTTGTAATATACCTATGAAGCTCGACACAGACTACCAATTATTTTGCTATGCATTCCTTTATAATATAATGAATAACTTAAAAAACACACACACCAGCCAAACTTACCTGAAACTTGGCACAGAGTAAGACCATTTCAAGTCCAAATATTTTTCATGCTCTCAGGATGATTCATAGTCTGCAAGTCCTTTAATGGCATCATAAATAACACCACCCTTTTTTTTCACTTTCTCTTCGTGGAAAGGGTAAATATGAGCCTCTTTACACCCTTCCTGCTACATGCTTAAAAGCGAAATTTCCCATTGTTATCAATTTTATAAAAAAAAAATTTACAAACCCTCTCCTTTCCATTTATGCCCAAAAATAAACCCATTCCACTTTATAAACACCCCAAAGAATGTTTAAGGATGAATTCTTCTGATCAATTTACCCCAAGTGGGTCTTCGTAATAGTGTGTCACACTAATCAGGCCACCTTCTCTAAATAAAGTATTATTATTAAGGTCTTCCGTTTCCAACGGAAGACCTTATTGTTTTCGTTCGGTTTCTTTTTCCCTATTAAGGTCTTCCGTCTCCAACGGAAGACCTTCTTGTTATTCTTCGGTTTCTTTTTCCCTATTATTATTTTTCTTCCAACCGATTTTGTGCAAGCGATTTCTCAGAGATGGCTCGTCCGATTTATACCAAACTTTCAGATCTGAAAGATATTCAATTGATCTTGATAGGTTTTTTTCCTTTTTGATTATCTCACTTCCGGTCGTGAGATATGGACGATTTTCTGATTTTCAGAGGGTCGGCTTGTCCAGGAAACTCCTCCGAAACGACTGAAGATATCGACTTAAGATTTTCAGTGAAAATAGAGGAAGGTTTGGCGAGTTGTAATTGGGTCTCCAAATCTTTCTAGCGCAAAAGGCACCGGCGCTCGGTAGGGCCCGAAAAATGTCTCAGAAATATCTCACAAATTTTAACACATTTTGTTTCATATCTTCATACCTGTTCCTAATTTGTTAAAGCATATTGAAGAAAAAATGTGCATCATCACAAGACCTTTCATTTGATATCAAAAAAATAGGGCTGACCCCTCAAATTAGGGGCTCAGAGGGGCCAAAAGTCTTTTATCTATAACTCTCTAATGATCAATATTTTGTTATACATTACTGAAGCAAAAGTATTCATCTTAACAATTTGATGCTTACTATATAAGTTGTTTGAATATTGGGTAATCTGAACTCTAGATATTAAGATTTGAAAATCTGAAGCGGGCCGAAGATGGCGGCTGTCTCTGTCAACTCAGCCATTTCGCGAGTAGGGGTTTATGGGGGCAGCTGAGCGTTTGGTTAAATCATTCTGACATAAGGACACATGAAATGTGAAAAACTACTTGGACTTTCACGTAGTAGTACGTTGCAATTCATTGTCAATCTTGAAACTTAATTTCCGTTTAACTGCTTTAGTGTAACAGGGCTGGGTACGATATGTAATGTGTACAATGTGTTCAATATACTTTCTTAACGTTGAAATAAATAAAGGCGATAAGAAGGTTTTATTTATTTAATTTCATTGAAGCTAAGCAACCGATTTAATAGATCAGTCCAAAGAAAAGGCGCGAAATTATGAAAAGTGCCCCGCCTTTTCTGATTCGTAGTCAGGTGTACTGTTGCAAAAGTATGCACAAGTATATTTAGAGTAGTACTCCCAATGGTTTAATGGTTTGCGCATTGTGGATAAAAGAGAAAAAGCGCATTCACATTGGCGACCTTGGTTCAATCTTCCTTATGACCAAAATTTTGAATCACATTTCAGTTCGTTTTTACAAGGGTATTTTTTTGTGAATCGGACGGAAGACCTCTCGTTGCTTGCAACGAGATCGTTTCTAGTTATTATTATTAAGGTCTTCCGTCTTCAGCGGAAGACCTTCTTGTTATTCTTAGGTTTCTTTTCCACTATTTTTATTAGGGTCTTCCGCTTCCTTCGGAAGACCCTACTGTTATTCTACTGTTTCTTATTATTATTTTATTTTTTTTTCCCGCTCGATTTTTGATAGGCTATTTCTCAAAGACCTTTGGACTGATTTTTATGAAACTTTCAGGTTAGATACCTTGTAATTAAACCTATTTACACCTGTTTTCAATTTTTTGATTCATGCCTTTAATTGTGAGTTATTGCCCTTTAATTGATAATTTTGATGTCTCGTTTCCACTAAAAATCTCAAGAACGACGTAAGATATTTACACGAAAGTTGGAGAACTCGTAGCCAATACCTTGTAGATGTGCAGAACGATAAAATTATAAGCTGATTTCCTAAAGTTTGGAAGCTATGAAACGGCAAATTTTAGTAATTTTTTTTCTTGAATTTTTGCTACTTTTTGTGTAATAACTTTTGAACCGAGAATAATTTGGTAAGAAATATAGAACAAAAGTTGTGTGTAATTATGAGAGCTTTCATATTAGATTACTGAAAAGGGGCTGGCCCCTATAATTAGGGGTTAATAGCTCATACACGTTTTTTCTGATAGCTTAAAATATTGGTATATTATGAAAAAGTTTGACTGAAATAATTTCGAACTTATAAAATCTTGTCATTTGATATAAAAAAAAATAAACTTCCAGCTATATTTAATTGTTTTTTTTACATAAAACAAGTACATGTATGTGAGAAACCTTTCAGGAACAAGTTGTCTACTATATCCAGCCAAGCCTTTACTGCATACATGTGCACATTTTTAGTTGATGCATCTAAAAGATATAGTTTTGATTCGGTGTTTCTTTGTTTTCTTTTTATTCAAATAATTTTAAAATGTGATAATGTACACAACAATAATTAGTACCTAGTTTAGAGGATTTTTTCGCGCTTGTTTGTAAACAACGCGCGGCATTGTGGGAAATAGGAAGGTACTAAAGACGCGATGTACTAAACACTTATTTGACCTGATTCAAATTTGTCTGTAAATGTTCCAAACAATTGAATTTTTAAATGCACACTCCTCTGAAATTATGGGCTTTACCAAAGAGAAAAGTCAATATAATTTAATAATTTACATAATAGGGCCTCCATGTATTCATCAAATTGAGCATAATATGCTCAGGTGACCATGTAGCTACATCTGGTTTATATATTTGTCTTTGATCATAACGCGTACATCCCATATGAAAAAAAGGTGGAATCACGTGCAAATATTTTTTGAGCACTTTTGAGCATCTCTCCATTTTTAGCATTAGTCAATGACTATCTTTCACTCCCTAATTTTAGACACATTCTCTCTGGCGAATACTGTATATTTTGTCCACCTCCCAGCCATTTATAGTAATCTCTACAGGCAATAAACTCGCTTGATGTGAATTTTCAGCATCTAACGAATAATTTTAATCAAGCGAGTTTATCTCGAGTAGAGACGACTATAAAGGGTTGGGAGATGGATAAAATATACAGATTGATTAAATAATGTGCCTAGAATTAGGGAGTGAAAGGTAGTAAATTAACCGATGCTGGAAAGTGGAGAAATTCTCCCCAGAAGTGCGCAAAAAATATTGCGACGTAAATTGCACCTTTTTTTGCATTACAGGATCTGCAGTCAAAGACTAATATATAAAACCATAACGCTACAGATCTGCAGCTAGTGACCATGTGACCCATGGGCCTCCATTTTATAAGTATTTCATATCTTAATTCATTACCAGTCGGAAATTAAACCATAGAATTAAATTAATGATGTAAATTAGGTTTGATAAAGAGGGGGGGGGGGTTGGCACATAATTGGAACTTTTTCTATTTTCTCATATAGATTAACAACAAATAATATTATTCAAATTAGTGTAAAGCGTTTTTGATGAAATTTTGTGCAAAGTTTATTTATATTTGATTAGGCAGAAACTTCTTGAAAGCTGCCATATACACAATCAATTTAATAGTCAACCCCCACCCGTCTCCCATCAACACACACACACAAACACAAACTGTCCTTATTTGTCTGTTTTTGCAAATAGGCCTAGATTGCAAAGCTAAAATAAAACATCTTTTGTAAATGATAATTTTCAATTTGTTCTTGCACTATACATGTATCTGAACACCTGCATCACATTGGGCTTGCGTCACGTACCCAACTTGGAAGTACTAGTTTTACCATTGGCATTATCATTTTAGATTTCACTGCACGTGCAGGAGGATACGAGTGTGCATATTTGCTATATGTCGGTAGGAATTATTTCATTTTGTGTTTTAACTGGATTATATTTCATGAATATCTTACAGGGTCTAAATAATAACAATCGGTAAGTACAAATTTTGGTATAGATTTGGGTAAAATAGTCTGAAATGCAAACGGTTAGGTTAAAGTTTAAAGGATCAAAGGTCATCCGATGCTACAATAGACGAATTTCACATTCTGAAGAGTTATCCCCCGTTATCAACGTTACATTCAGTTACAAGATCCAGAATTTTTTTTTCTGGGAGGGACGGGGGGGGGAGGTGGGTGGGTTCCAGACCAGAATTTCCTGAGAAGCAAGAAAAAAATAGAAGTTATGGTTTGGTCTGTTTTCTAGGGTGGAGGGACACTTAGGGCATCCAAAGTCATTTTTATTTCCTCTAGTATATATTATAGTCCTGCAAATTCCGGGTAAAGGGGGGGGTGTTGAGGGGATCTCCCAATCCACTTCCCTGTCCCTGTAATGACAAATGATCATGTGACTCCTAAA
>NW_026931996.1:0-49879 GCF_032062105.1 Saccostrea cuccullata
GTTATTTTTTTCATATTAACAATATTCACCATATCTTTCGTCTTTTGACTTGTTTCATTTTCCAAACTTCACAAAACACCTATCAGAAGGAAGAAACGAGTCCAGGATATCATAAGATCTTCCAATTTCCAGTTCCCCTGGGAAATGATCAAGAATAATTCTTGAACTTTTAAGAAAAGTTCATGAATTATATTCTTGAATCAGCTCATGCATTGTTCACGAAGATCCCATGAAGTTAAAATTGGACACTCCTGATTTCATGGATTTTATTCATGAAAACCAAGTTCAAGAATATTCAAGAATTATTTGTTGTTCATGAACAACCTTTTTTTTAAATGCCTGCAAAATAATCGAGAATAATTCTTTAAAATTCAAGAAAAGTTCATGAATTTTATTCAAGGAAAGTTCATGAATGATATTATTACGTTCAATGCATTTTCATGAACTATTCATGAATAATTTGTAAAAGTTATTTAGGAATGTTTATGAACTATTCTGAATGTTCTTGCTTTTTGTAAAAAAAAATGTAATAAGTTAATATGCAAAATGAAAAACTGTAAAAGAAAATATTTTAATAGCATCTTGAAAGATTTCACAGAGTTTTTGTTTTCCAATCATGGTAACAAAATCTTTGTTCAAGTAAACAACTCTGATAAGTGATAACGATAATAAACTATACCTTATTTTTGTCCTTCAACAAAAACGATGGGCTTTTCGATCCATAAAAATAAAGGAGCTTGTTACTTAATAAAAATTCAAAATTCATTATCTTTTAAGTTCTGATGATATAAAATTTTATCAATAATGAAACATAACAAGTCACTATATTCATCAAAGGCTACTGAAAGAGATATAACTCTTTCATGATTATTCAAAATATGCGAAAAACAAATGTTTTTCAATTAACTAAATTCTTATAAGGGGTCAAGAAGTGACCCCACGGCCCATAACTTTTAAATTTACCTTCTTATGCGTAACTCAAAACCGAACTCATTTTGAAGATGGTGATTAAAAAAATCACAGGCAAAAACTTTTTTCTGTATCGACCACCAAAATCCCTTTTATTTTAAGAAAGTCTATTTTCATGACCTAAATACCTGAAACAATGCTTGAGTAATTATTCTTGTGAAATATTACAAGAATTGCTTGTTTCTCTTTTGAGATAATGGAACATATGTGATTTCAAATTTAACATAGAAATCTCCATAGGCAATTTTAAAGGACAACTAGAAAGTACTCTTCATATACATACTAAAATTGAAACATAGGAGCATGTAAAACTGCAAACAGATGGACAAACGGAGATAACTCTTACGCAATTATTTTTTGACATCTGTATTTTTTGTGGCAAGACCTATCATTGGATACCATTACCTTGAACTTTTGACCTTGACTTTGAAAATGTACTTATGAAAAACCTTTAAAGAGATTAGGTAGAGTCACATATTTTTAAATTACGAAAATGTTAATAAAATATTTCATCCAGTTTGTTTTTAAAAAGATATTTAAAGCACTAATTAAAAAGAAAATTGGCCTACTTTTATACTTTACCATTGTATTTCCAGTGAAAACACCAATATATTACATTTTGAATTGAAGAAAAGTTTAGTCTTTGATATTTTGCCATACAGGGGGCATCAGTGTTTCACAAACACACCTTGTTTTTCGCCCCTTTTCAACAGTCAATCTGAAAGAATGTTAATTCTCCAATATACGCACTTCTTATGAGTTTTGATGGACATACTACTGATTGTTAAAAACATATATACAAGCGAAAATACAAAGAATTGCTTAATAGTTACCCCTTTTTAAAGATATACCAAAGGCTTTTTACAAGAATGTTGTCAATTTTGAGATTTTTGGCTAATCACAGGTATATAGTGCATGAAAAATAATTCTTGCTGATTATTAAATGGTTTACTAATTATTTAACAATAATCAATCATTAACACTACTACATGTTAATGTGCCGTTTTTGAAGCTTCTGATTTGATCACTAGTTACACAGAGGTTATCAGTGATTCAACTATATATCCCATTCTTGTAAATATTTTACTTAATTAAAAGCACTTAATATAGAAATGAACCTCCCATTCTTGTTTATATTTTACTTAATTAAAAGCACTTAATATAGAACAGAACCTCCCATTCTTGTAAATATGCAAAGGAAATATTGATAAGTGACAGGTATCTAAAGCTTAATCTCCATGGTGTCATATATTTCTAACTTTGGCAGAATTTGTTGTGTAACAAGTTTTTGCCCTCTGAAATAAAGTAAGATCAGACAGTTGCTGGTATTATTTGAAAGGACTCAGATCCCTTATTTTTTACCTTTTTCTTGAAAACTGGCTAGTTTGCGGCTCAAATGTATGTTCACAAAACCGTATCGCAGATATTTGATATTTTGCTTAGTTCTCGAATTATTGGGGGAAATGTAGAATTAGGCTAATAAATTGGTCACATTGAAGGACAATTGGATGTAACTTTTGAATTAAAAGATTTATATAAAAAAGATACGGTTTCTAAGTTGAATCCTATTTCTACATTGTGGCAAAATTATGACTTTGAGAGGTGGAATACAAAAAAGGTTGATTTATAAGATATAGATCCACTTATATTTACATTAAAATATTAATAATTTTTAATTAGATAAAATGAAAGTTTAAATTAGGATCATTAATAAGTAAATTTAACAAGCTTTCAAATGATATACACTTTTGATAAGTTATGTTTGATATTGAGAGAATTACAAGCAAATTAACTATTGCCCTTTGGAAACCTTTGGTGTATCCTCAACATGATAAACTTTGTTGGATAACTAAAGTGCTTCGTTTTTATAGATGCTTGGTTATAAAATATTTTGACAGGTTTTTCAATCCTTTTGTTGCCATTTCGTGGCAAGTTCTATGGTCGATACAATGACCTTGTCAGCAAATACAATTTATCACTGTGTATGCTGACTAACATTTTACATACTAATTGAGAACTAGTCCATTATTTATACACTGAATTGAGGACGGATTTTTTCCGTTATTTCCTGATTATGACAAGGAGCACACGGCGGGTGTGACCGGTCGGCAGGGGGTGCTCACTCCTCCATGGCACCTGATCCCACCTCTGGTTTTCGGGGGTCCGTGTATCCTCTGCTCTTATTTAGTATTGTTTATAGACTTTGAGAAAAAATACTGTTCGTTATCTCCACATCCTTTTTGCCATACATTTGAAGCAATACATCTTATACTCTTGCATAAAGGATATAAACATTTATCTTCCGATGATTCGATATGCAAGAGCATATTGTACAACTGCTCTTACATAGAAAATGCTCTTATTCTATAAATAAAGGATTGACAATAGGGATGCTGAAATCATGCTTATCACAAAGTTTTGTTATTAATTTACCATTAGCGTTTTTTCTAACAAAATATCTAAAATGTTTAAGATTCTGTGGTATCTTATTTCGACTTCAAGGGGATATATCGAATCAACGTATGAATATTGATGTAAAAATAATATTGTTGATTAATACAACATCATTCGATATATTTAAATATCCGATTGGATGCCATAACATGGGACTCTTATCATTAAGAATTTACAGCCATAAAAAAAAACCCCCATTTTTATATAGAAATTATTTTTTACCATTTGTTAATTATTTGGACCCACTGCGGTAGTAGGTAAATGCTATGTTGAAAATATACGTTTACAGTGTATACTAGTATTTTTCAGCATTTAATAATAAAAGCTAGCAAGGAAGTTGTGGAAACGATTACTTTTATTTTACTATCAGTTCTCTTTAAACATTAATTCGAAATATCGAATGTTCCTGGTATGTCTACCCATGACCTAGGTTTTCTTACAAAAGATGACCTATCTTTCAAAAACAGTAGTCTTTCTAACTAAAGGTACATTATACGTATAAGGCAAACGGCAATAAATTAAAGCAATCATTGAGCCAGTATTATTTTGTAATCAATGCATCTACCCCTAATTAAATCTTAATTTAGCATTTAATAAGATGCGTTTAAAAATAACAAGAATGTTTTTTTTTTCTATTTAGAATTTAATTTCAGCTGGATAATCGATTGGAACAAAATAATTAGTGCATCTTCCATCCAGAAAATGAAGTATATTTTTCTCTTGCATACGTGGCCCTATATCCGGAAGCAATATTGACTTTGTCACCTTTCTTCAGTCGAACTAGAACCGTATTAGAGCCGCTACTCCAAAATTTCTGTGAAGTGATGGAATTATTGAATGCTGCATATCCTTTAAATTGGCCATTTACCCACAGGAAAGGATGAGTCATTTTATTTGGATCGGTTAGAGTTGCCCAGGTAAACACATAAGTCCCCTCAGAAGGTGCAGTGAAGATTCCTCTTGACTCATCATACGAATTCCCGTCGATGACGAGAACTGTATCAAAGATCCACGTTTCGTATGCTTTGTAATTTTTAGCAGCTGATTGATAAGCCGAAAATGCAACAATGCCTTAAAAAAACGAATAGAAAGAAACAATAATTTATAAAATTTATATGTATTATATATATACTTATATGCTTCGGTTTAAGTCTTCCTCTTTTCTCTAAATGTCATCTTTGCTAGCCAAGAGTTTCTGATACCGTACTCTCCTCATGAACCTTAGCATACGATGCTGAACGGATTGTTTTCGTCACATGATCTCGAATTTGAACATGTACACACAGTTTGCGTCATCAACAGAGGAAGTAACGTATTCAAATCATGAAAGATTTTTTTTAAAAATAACTAACAAGTAGGTATTGATTTTGCATTTGTTATCAGAAGTGCAAATCATCAATATAATTTGTTTTTCATATTTTGTACATATGTGTTGTTTACCTGCGTTTTTAATTCTCGAGAGTAAAGAGAAAACATTCTGATTATTTTTCAGATCGTATGCTAAGCTTTAAAGGAGAAGAGTATCAGAAACCCTTGGTGTGCGTAGATGTTTGCATATTTCCATTTCTGTTTGTTTTCTTTGTAATAACTCTTTGAAAGTTAGAAGACTATTTCTTCTGTCGGCATGTAAATTTCGCCAAGAAGTAAGTCAGGAGGTAAGTAGGCCTAATATGCATGTAAATCTCGTGCTTCTGTCTTAGTGTCTTACGCTAAGTAGGCATGAAACATGTATGCATGTAAATCTCGTGCGTTTGTCATTGTGTTCAACGTCTGTGGGCGCGGGGACTATTAATATTGACACGGGAAACCTTCTGTTATAATTAATCTATTTGATTACATTCTTAAAATCTAAAAACACAATTTTATTTCCCAATAAAATGGGGATATATGGAATCATTGTCTAATTAATAAAGTATGCAAAGGGCATCAACAAAATTGGAAACGTGGGATATTTTTTGCATAACGGCCTTCGCTCAATGAAGCTTGCAGTACCTTAAATTGATAAAATTATTTCCTTTCTAGATATCATGGACAAAAGATCTCCACCACTGGGTTATTACAAGCATATGATTTTCCTATGAATTCGTTACCTTCCTTGGTTTCCTTATGACAATCACACTTTGGCACCCAATCCATTTCCCGGCAGACATTTTTGTAGGTGGCGTAGTCATGGCGGAAAGTCTTTGGTTTTGGAGAGTCACCCCTGGTCATGATGATCATGCACAAAATTGCAACATGTAACAGCACCGTCCTTGTATTCATTGCTTCAAATACAATTAGGGAACTGGATACCAATTTTAGATCTAAACAAGATGTGTTTGTGAAACACTGATGTCCCTGTATGGCAGCTAATAGAGAGGGTTGGAGTTTCTCAAAGTGAATTTTATACAAGACATACTCCAAGATCAAGTATAATGAGACAAAATTGTTGGTATCTAAATGACGGTCTTTTCACAAGAAATATACACGTGAAATATAAAAACCCTGGAACTGATTGTTCAAAAGTTATGGCCAAGGATAAAGGTTTTCTTAAAGTTGGTCAAACTCTAATTATAAGGTCAAAAAATCAAAAATATTTATACATATTGGAAGTTCATATCACAATGAATCTAAAGTATGAAAACCCTACGTCTAACTGTTCAAGCTTTAAGCGAAACTGCAAATTCAGAGTCAGAACATGATACCTTAAGAAAGGCTTCGTTGCAAAGAACTTGTGAAATATGAAATCCATAGTCCCAGCCACTCAAAAAATACTCAGCATGGGCAAGGTTAAAGTTTTTAAAGACAAACAGATGAGCTGACAAACAGATAAACCTACAAACAGACAGATAAACGGATGGACAGGACAAAAACTATAAACTACCGAATCTTCGATTACGTGGGAATTTAAAAAAATGAAAATAGAATGTAACACTTCTTCAAACATTGTTTAAAGTGATGCATAAAAAACAGAAAAAAGAATACCTGAATACACAATCAGTGTGATTTCATTTTTACAATTGCTAAAAAAATACACATATTTTTAAATTAAAGCCCTTTTGTGATTCCTTGCATATGCCCAAAATGTAATCAAAATGAAAATAAATATGACTTGTTGGTTACTTATATCCTTCTAATCAATATATATAACTGAAAACTTTACATGCAATATCATTATTAACACGCTAGGCGTCTCCATATGAGTGAAAAATTCTCGAGAGGGACGTTAAACAACATACAATCAATCAATTAATATTAACACGATATATCTTAGTGTATCCAAAATTCCATTTACTTAGTGCTTAATAAATTGATTTCATATACATAATTTAATTTAGTAAATTTTTTTTTAATGTCTCGTTAGGTCTTACCAGGAGTCGTGATACCCAAATCATTGTATAATCCAATTTCAAAAGAGAGGAAATTGGTATACATGTTACATAACTTGTGGTTAAGTGAAATAAGGTCAACTGCATTTTCTCTCTTTTATTTTAAATACAAATCTTGATCTCCCAGTTTTGCAGGGTCTCTCAGGCCGAACTTATCGCCAGAATTTCCTTTTCCAATTGTAGAACAATGAATTAGAAGCATAACTACTCTCTCAAAATAATTAACTTTTTTAAAACCCTGACGGTATACCCTCCAGACCATTTTTATCATTTTCAAGCTAAGCGGTAGAAGATATAGGAAGAACATCTCCCCTAAAAAGGGTTGCATGCAGAGCAGAGTGAGATTTTGGACCGCTTCACTTGTCTTTCCGAATAGCTCAAAAAACTGTAGGAGGCATAGATATGATATTATATATATTCAATTTCAGTTTTGTTTCCAAGTGATGAACTGAAGTATTTTTTAATTCGAAACGAAATTTTGTCCAATTGACTAGAGTTTTAATCCGACACCCGGCATGGTTTTTCCAATATCATCCAATGTATATGTTTTATTGTATCCAATTGAAATGCTATTTGGTTAAGCAGCATGTTTCCCTAGTCTTGTTGCCTAAGTTTCTTATTTCCGCTTTTTTTTTTTGGGGGGGGGGCGGTAAATTATGTTTCAAAAAGAAGTACAAGCACTCATCTCTTCAATTATTCAGTTTTGCATAAACAAACTGAAGACTTTATTTTTGCTTTGAAATGAATTCTATCAGTTATAAGACAAATATTCTTGATCAATTAGGATCGACGTTGTTGTTTTGTGGTAAGGTTAATAAAATTTTATTTTGTTCTCTTCTTGAAAATAAGTCATTAAATTGCTAAATAAAACTAAACAATGTTTGACCTTGCCATTACCATTATTAATTTAAGCAAAAGCCAAACTCATTCTAACATCCTCTTACATATAAACATATTACACTACGTTTTCTCGTCCTTGTATTTGTGTTTATAACTACAACTAAAAAATCAAAAGCTGTAATTCATGACAAAGCATCATTTAAAAATACTTAACGAGGCTGGGGGTGGAAGCCATTTTTAGACTATTTCAATCTCCTTTAAAAGGAGAGCTCAATATAAAGATATACAAAAATAATCAAATTTTAAAACTAAAATTTTTGAATTTTTTCTTTGTCAAATGAAAGTTGAAAGCTAAAGATACCGTATAAAAAAATAAGTTAAATCTGATTGTTAATTTGGGATTACAATGTAATTTGTTGACCCACCAGCCTCCTAAATAATAACTCAACGCAACCAACATCTTCTACGGTTGTAAATTCATGTGTCAGTAAGCACACTTCAAAACACATGTTTGTGTTTGTGGAGTTTTCAAGTCTTTCGTTCTCAATTTCGTGTTAAAAATGCGAGTTTCAGCTATCCGTATAGCAGCACAGTTAACAAAATCCTGAAACATAATTTCAGAAAAGTAGGAATAGTCAGGAAAACTTCAATTAAAAAAATGTACTTTGTAATTTATCAATATATAATCCAAAACTTGTAAGAAAATTACATTCATTAAGAAATAATGGCAACACATAACGGTCGACCATTCTATACTCGAGACCGTCAAATCTGCAGTGGTTGTCAGAAAGAGTACTGAGGGGTTGGTGGTATGCTAATTGTCACAATGCCAACCTGAATGGTTTGTGTCTGAAAGACATCTCACCTCTTTCCCTTACGGCGTTAACTGGTACCACTGGCTTGGCATCTTTACTCATTGAACACTACATACCGTATAGCGGGTAATTTTAGCGGGGTGCTAATTTTGGCTTATTTTGGCGTTTTGGTGTTGGCCCGCTAAAATTTTAATCGCTAAAATAGTAAGTTCATAGTAAGTTCTCGTCTGCAAGGAGCTGAAACACTTTGTCCGCTAAAATAAATTACGCCAAAATCAATTGCATACCTTTGAGCAGGTAAAACGCCAAATTTTACACCCGCCAAGAAAACCCGCTATACGGTAACTGAAAATTCAAAACAGTAGATAGAAGCATTACACTATTATGTACAACTCGATATTGAATTAAAAAACTTTAAATAGTGAATGAAGTTTATCACAAAGGCTTGTGTCAATGCAGAAAGATAAAATAATGGTTATTATTCAATTTTTCAGGTCCAGCCTTTAAAAAAACATTCATTTATCCCTTACTCTACCACCGCAATAAACATTTTCAAAAGCTGACAAGATATTTGTTATTAAACTCAAACTAGGTTGAATAATTTTTTATAATAAATTAAACTTGTCATAATATTTCTTTAATTCAATAAGTTTACTATGTTATTTTTCGGTAGGAACAATGATCTCAAAACAAAACTTTTCCTGCAGGCAGCAAATATACAGAATAAGGAGTTCAGAGGTTATTCAGTGTTTCAAGAACCTTCTCTAACACCGATGATTTCGTATAAAATTGAACTCAAAGTTATCACCATTGCTAATTTTGATTACAGTAAAAAGTACATTTGAAATTGCACGGAAATATATTTTGTTGTTATACAATCTCAAACCGGTCACGGTAGCCTAGTGGTAGAGCGTTCGCTTCGTGATCGGGAGGCCCGGGTTCGATTCTCGTTCGCGGCGCCGCGTCATACCTAAGACGTAAACAAAGGTAGTGACTGTTCCTTCGCCAAGCGCTCGACACTAGAAGTGAAAGTCACGGGTCTTTCGGATATGACCTTAAAAACGTAGGTCCCGTGTCACGGTAGGCGCTGGCACGATAAAGAACCCTCACTGCTCAATGGCCCTGAGTACCGAGTATAGGTCTAAATTTGAAGCCCTTCACCGGCATACGGTGACGTCTCCATATGAGTGAAAAATTCTCAAGAGGGACGTTAAACAATATACAATCAATCAATATACAATCTCAAGTTTAAGTTGATGAATATTTTGTTCAATATGACCTTGTATTATGCTGTATTTATGAAATGTGATGAAAGCATACCGTTATTAATGATTTAAGTCATACAAACAATACACGATCAGGAGCATATACCAAGCACTTTACCCTGCAGGTAAAGGTATTTGTGCAGATAGCACAATATATTTGTGATCAATGTTTTTATCATGTTAATTGTGTTGCATGAAATTTAGTCTCAAAAACCTTATAATGTTTTACACGTATGTTCAATTTATTAAATGGATGGCAAACACTTAATATAAGGAAGAAGTTCAGATTAATGCAAAAAAGCACTCGCACAGCCCATTCCAACACAGTTATTATAAGGATTGGGTATGGAACGCCGTCACTGCCTTATAGCAGAACACAGCAATTGCATTGCGTCATCCTTCCATTACATTATGTCAACACTTTATGACATTTACACACACTGCTATTGCATTGTGTCAACCTTCCATTACATTATGTCAACTCTTTATGATATTTACTCAACCTACTATTGTATTGTGTCAACCTTTCATTACATTATGTCAACTCTTTATGATATAAACCCACAATACTATTGCATTTTGTCAGCATTTCATTACATTTTGTCAACTCTTTATGATATTAACCCAAATACTATGGCATTATGTCAACCTTCCATTATATTATGTCAATTCTTTATGACATTAGTCCACACTACTATTGCATTGCGTCAATCTTTCAGTACATTATGTCAACTCTTTATGACATTAATCCACAATACTATTGCATTATGTCAACCTTCCATTATATTATGTAAGCTCTTTATGACATTAGTCCACACTACTATTGCATTGTGTAATCTTTCATTACATTATGTCAACTCTTTTTCACATTTACACACACTACTATTGCGATATGTCAACTTTCCATTACATTATGTTTAGTCTTTATGGCATTAACTCGCACTTAAATTACATTGCGCCAATCTTCCATTGCATTATATCAGCTCTTTATGACATTAAGTCAAAACAATCTTACGTGGTGTAAAGATGTTTTCAAATATATTCAACTCATTATTACATTATGTGCACTCTCTACTATTTGGTCTAAGTATTTCATTACATGATGTGAATTTATTTTTAATTCAATATCAAGTCGATATAACACGATGTCAGAATTTCATTACATGATCTAAACAAATTGTCACATGTGGCCAATTCTTTACTACATTGTGTCATCAATATGCTACAGGACGACGGGAATCTATTACATGATATCAATTTTTCTTGACTTTTTGACAAATCATTATTATGTTATGCCATTGTATCTTTATATTGTGTCTAAAATGGTTAACCTCTTGTCAGTATATCTTAGAATATTTCAACTCTTAATTGTGTGACGTAAGGTTTAGGTTATGCCTAAAAATTCGTTTTGTGTTTTCAATATTACATGCACATATGTTAAACATGCAAATAATTTAAATTAAATATATCAAATATTAAATTATACACAAGACTTAGTAATTCCTTAATTAAATATCAGGTTAAAATTTATAAATAGGATCATGTTTCCGTGGAATCTTTATTGACGATTGTTTTTTTTAACGTCGAAATTCAAAGGCCGTTTAATCTCATAAGTAGCGTAAATCAAATAGTATGTGTAATGCAGCAATTTTTTCATTTTATTTTGAAAAGTCCGAAACTTCTGATCTAACTACAAAACACTGTCCTAAGCTTTTTATCAGTCTTTAGTTCTCCTTTTTATAAATGTAAACACGTCATATTTCATACGTGCACCGATGTGTGGGTGGGGAGAGGGGGATCCCGTCCTCCCCTCTTTAGTGACCAAAATATACATGAAATTAATCAATTGGTTTAACTTTGTAGGACATTGCATTAGTTTCACATAAAGTATAACTGAAATAAGTTGAAAACGTTTTATATAAAAAAAAACCACTAAAGCCTGAGAGCTTCCAGGCTTTCACCCCCTGGTCCCCAACTTAGACACTATACCGTCCCTCTATAGCTACTCTTTTCAAGAACCAGTGAGGGACTAGTAGAATTTTGTAACAGAATTCTGGACATGGAATGGTTGAAAAATGACTAGTTCTAGTGACGTTGCATCTTTTTTGAAAGTTGGGGGAGGTTAGTCAGCCAGCATTCCCGCCGTTGCGGGAAGCCTCTCCCCTCTGTCACTCTTTGCGTGTCTCAGTGTTTAACGCACATCTGCGACCGCCCAGACAACCTGCACTCTGGCAACGACTCGGCGAGAGTACCCATGCTAGTAGCGACTTAGTTAGTGTGTGTCTGCCGACCCAAGCACTGCGACCGTCTCTCTGCGAGATGCCCGTCTGAAGCGGACAAATCGGCTAGTCGAAAGGCTTAGTCTCAATAGATAGCAGTGTGGTGGCTGCTCTACTAGGTACGACACCCCGACCAAGAACTAAATCGTCTACAAATGATTTTACACTTCTACATTGACATGGGATGGATCTCGTTCCGACCAACACCCGCAATGAGCAACGGGTGCGTGTGGTCGCTTGCCGTGGCTTTACCGCTGCCGGTGCCGAGCGAACTCGGTCCACCGACACTTATCGTTGCCGCCCAAGGCCGAAGTGCATAAAGAGTATCGTTGTATATCTGGGCGAGATTCTGACTTAGAGGCGTTCAGTCATAATCCCTCAGATGGCAGGGGAAAAAAATCAAAGTACTGAAAGTACTGAAAAGCGGTTAGCATGCTTTCATCGAATATGTACAGTGTACAATAACAAAAAATGCATTGAATGATGATATAAAAGTAGGCATGCATATCTTTTCCAATGTCATCAGCGAAGAAGCAGACACACTGAATTTTGTAGTACTTAACTAAATGGTATAACCAATAACATCCCAGACTGATGTCACAAATGTTTGTTTCAAAATATCAACCTGAGATTTTTTGAAAGACAGGAAGTTCAATTTCAAAAATTTCTCCCTAATTGTCTCCATTGGTGGCGTCCAAAAGTGCTCAGAACGAAAAAAAAAATTATATTGATGTTGCAAATTTAATTGTCTTTCATGCTCTATTGATTCTGAAATTAGTAACTGTAAAGGCTACTATAGCAAACAACTCAAAAAGAAAATAAAATGATAATTAAAATTCTTTAGATTAATTGATATGGAGTACTGTACATAGATCTTTAGCTGGCTAGTCTGTGAAAAGCGGATTGACGAGCAGAGAATTAATTAATTTCAGAGAGCTTCAGTTTCGTAGGCTCACTGCGGGTCAGCAGGTGTGACCTGTCATTGGGGATGCTTACTTCTCCTAGGCAGCTGAACTTTCAAGGATCCGTTTTTCTTTTGAGACCGATCACTGTTCATTCTGTATTTTGATACAGATACTGAGTACATCTGTTTATTAATATTATGAACTATTTCTCTCACAGGAAGAAAGACAAGTAAACAAGATAATAAAGTTTTAAGAAATGTACATTATTGACTTTTCATAGAATTAAATGTTCGAATAAGTAAATGGTATATGACAATTATTTAAAAAAGAGTCTTGCACGATATGTATAAACGAACATATACTGAGTATTTTGCAAATATTTTTCATGAAATATTGTAAAAAAAAAAAAAAACAAAAAAAAAAACAAAAAAAAAAAAAAAAAAAAAAAAAAACGTGTGAAAAGGAAAGTTGTTGTTTAAACCAACAAAAATAGTATTTTAAAAATTCAAAGGTTCACTAAAAGTCAGTGTATAACAAACAATTTAATTGTCCATTGCAAGAATTACCTAGGTATCATTGTCACTTTCTTCAATATGTCGCATAAGCAATACATTGTTTTGTTTTGTTTTTGTTTTTTTATTAAAAACAAGTATGCGAATTTCTATCAATATGTCTGTAAGCATCTGTATTTTAATTTTTATTTCTTCTCAAGAGCTCGAAATGATAATTAACAAATTGGACAAATTCAAATTTAAAAAATATTTTTACAACTTATACCTTGCATAGGAATTTAGCAAACTTTCAAAAACAATCATTCATTATATATAGATATAATTTTCAATTTGTGCTTATCGTCAAGATTTTTCATGCCTCTTTTTTCTGTGCATATTTTATATCGGCTGATTTTTAGAAAAGGATCGATTGCCGATTAAATTTTTTTCTCCAATTTTTTAAAATTAATTTTAGTATGTTCAGGCTCCCATTATTTTTTTTTTTTTTAATAAAAATGTGATCGTTTAAAATCGTTTGTAATAATTAGACTGAGTACAGAATTTATCCCTGGAAACAATTCTTTTATCATCTTTTAAATAACTTCAATTGAGAAAACAAACGTTTCATTATGGAAGTAATGCATAACTGTACAACTTACAGATGTATTCAGTATTTTTATAGAAAGGCTTTCTTCGTGTACTAGTATTACTTAAGTTAATTAAAGGGATGCCTTAATATTTTGGAAAATGAATTTCGATCGAGAGATTCTCCGATGTTTTGCAGTCGGTAATAACCTTCAACCCCTTTAGCCAGTAATTAACCCGTCCTCCCTGTGCCCAGTAGCATAATTCGGTCAAATATTTATTGTTCATGAGGGGTGCCTTATAATTAATCACAGGCACCTGAATTTTTTATCAGTAAGTCTCTAAATTAGCCAAATATCGAAACATTCTACCCCTCTATATATAAATACACAAGGTGTCCAACGCCATTTTGACCACCTGTTCGATTCAGGCTTCAATTCAACACATAAATCGGAAATACCTACTGGTTTTCGTGTAGCATTGGGTTCAAATATCATATTTCTCGCTATACATTTCTTCCAAAAGTTTAAATCTAACGCGTTGATAATGTTATCAGCTAAACTTCTTGCTGACTTCGAATTTCGTCACAGGGCCCGATCGCCATCAGCTGATGTCACGGAAATTTAATCTCGACACCAAATGCTCCTATACATGAACTTTTTTTAATTCAACAATTATAAATTTAATAAATTTATTTCATTGACAAACAAAATCAGAAAAAAATAAAAAAAACCGAAAGATTATGTTGTTTTGATAGTCTTGATTTTATTTAACATATGTTATATGTGTTAGAAACAAATCATAGGTACTAGGTAGAGACTTTGTTGAAGTTTCCGTTGCCGATAGGTAGCGCCTTATGGAAGTTTCCGGTGTCGATAAAAATCGGACACATGCCATAAAGCGGTTAGCGAAGCTAACCGCTTAATAACGTCCAAACTCAAAAATCCTATTTGGGTGAAAAGGGGGGGGGGTCCAACTTCGATCAGTCCTGAAAAAAATTCCCGTATACTTCAGCAAAAAGTGGGGCGTAATTTAAAACCCCTTCAATGAACATTTTCTATAATAAAGTTATGTCGGAAAAAAAGAGGAAGCCAGACCCCCCCCCCTTATATAATGTGTCTCTAATTCGTCCTAATTAATCAGTACACCCCCCCTTCCCCGTCGTGAAAACACGGTTATCAGCTTTGACATAATGTAAATGTAATTTACAGCACGTAATGAACATTTGAATCAACATGATAAAGAGTTAACACAATATAAAGATATTCTTAAATCATATAAGAAAGATTTGACATAACGTAATTATATATCCACATCACGGAATGGAGTTTTGACCTAATGTAATAAAGTGTTGATATAATATGGAACGCCGGGACTGTCTCCATAATATATGTTCACATTATGTTATAAACCTTTGTACATCACGTAAAAAAGCACTGACATAAAGGTAAGATGTTTTCACCTAACATTGTAATGACCTTGGCGTAAAATAAAGATACATTTACATCACGTAATAATGCTTTGTTATTATAGAAATATACAATCACAAAAGGGAATGAACTCTGACTTAACATAATGATAAATTTAATCATAGAAAACATGTAAAACGAAATTAACTTGACGAAGTGCAATTTTGACCTTGCATATTAAAGAAATGAAATAATATAAAGATACATTCATTTCACGTAATAAAGTTTTAACACAATGTAAACATATTTTCACTTCACATAATGAACTTTGGACTTCAAGTTATAAAGTGCTGACATAATGGAAGAATGTGTTCACTTCATGTAATGCAGCATTGACATGATGTAAAGATATTTTTACAACACCCCATAAAAAAATTGACATAACGTAAAGATATGTTCACATCACGTAATGATAGATTGACATAATGAATGCATAGTTTTATGCTATAAGGCAGTGATGGCGTTCCATAATTGTGGGCACATGATGGTTGTTTTAAAAAAACACGGCGAGTATATATATATTAACTGTGGAAATCAACGTACAAACAAAAGTGTAAAGAAGCTGGATAGTAAGCAGTATTAACGAAAGTTTTTAAATGCATTTTCTTCACAAAACATGATATTTAGTTAGCCGTATTGCAGCTAAATGCAGTTTTCAACATTTCTGTACAAAGACCATTTTTAGAAAGATTATATAGTATAATATAAAGACCAAAACCAAACAGGTTGACCTTCTTTCAAAGATGAAACCTTGACCATAACTTTTAAAGGGATATAGGGATAGTGCTTTCATACTTTACATATTTAATCCTTGTAACAAGACCTTTCATTTGAAAGCAAGACCTTTGACTCTGACCTTGGAGTTTGACCTACTTTTTAAATTTTTTAACCTTGGCCATAACTTTTGAAGGGTTAGGGCTAGGGCTTCACATGTATTTTTTGTGGCAAGAACTTTCATGGAATACCATTACCCTGCTCTTTTGACCTTGAAAATTACTGTACTTATAAAAAAAACTTTAACTTTGGCCTACTTTCATACTTCTCTAATATAGAAAATGCTCTTATTCTATTATTAATTAAAAGAATTGACAGTATGGATGCTGAAATCTTGTTTATCACATCTTATCTCGAGTTTAAGGGGATACATCCAATCAACTTAAAGATATAAATATTGATGTCAAAAGAATATTGTTAATTAATAAAACATCATCCGATATATTTAAATATCGATTTAGATGCCATAACTTGGGACTCTTATCATTAGGAATTTACAGTCACAAGAAAAAAATTACCATTATTTATATAATAATTATTTTTCACCATTTGATAATTATTTGGACCCAATGTGGTAGTAGATAAATGCTTTGTTGAAAATATATACGTACATACTAGTATTTTTCAGCATTTAAAAGCTAGCAAGGAAGTTGTGGAAACGATTACTTTTATTTTACCATAAGTTCTCTTTAAACATTCTAAATATCGAATGTATGTCTACCCATGACCCAGGTTTTCTTACAAAAAAAATGACCTATCTTTTTAAAAGGTCCTCTTTCTTACTAAACGTACACTATACGTATTGGACAAACGGCAATTAAGCAGTCACTGAACCAGTATTTTTTGTAATCAATGCATCTTCCCTTAACTTAAATCTTAATTGAGCATTTAATAAGGATGCGTTAAAGATAACAACAATGTTTTTTTTTCACATTTAGAATTTAATTTCAGCTGGATAAGTCGATTAAAACAAAACAATTAGTGCATCTTCCATCCAGAAAATGAGGTAAATTTCTTTCTTGCATATGCAGCTCCATATCCGGAAGCAATGCTGACTTTGTCACCTTTCTTCAGTCGAACTAGAACCGTATTAGAGCCGCTACTCCAAAATTTCTGTGAAGTGATGGAATTATTGAATGCTGCATATCCTTTATATTGACCATTAACCCTCAGGAGAGGATGAGCCATTTTATTTGGATCGGTTAAGGTTGACCAGGTAAACCCATATGTCCCGTCAGAAGGTGCAGTAAAGATGCCTGTTGTCCTCTCATATGAACTCCCGTCGTTGACGAGGACCGTATCATATATCCATGTTTCGTGTTCTTTGTAACTTTTAGCAGCCGATTGATAAGCCGAAAACGCAACAATGTCTGTAAAAATGAATGGAAAATACACTTATTGTTAAGTAAAATAATGTTTCCAAGTATTTGTTTTCAATAAAAATTAAAAATTACATAATTTCTTTTCCCCATAACTAATGATTTGAATGTTAATACGATTTCTTTACTAGAATGCAAGGCTGTAGTTAATCAGTTATAACCATATCATTGATTAGGAAAATATCGCAAATGTAATTGCCTTTTTATTAGTTAACAAAAAGTGTGAAACTTTATTCTTTATCTTTGTTATATATACATCGACATTAAGATCTGAAAATTGAAATTGATTGACGGTATAATTCCTAATTCATGTTTTTCTCGTTTATATTGTTATCGATATAATATATAATACAGTGTGGCAAAGTTAAAGATATTTTAATTTTCGTTAATTTTAGAAAAAAAAATTTATATCAAGCCTCATATACACTAGCATTTTAATTTCAAATAATTATGATAAATATTTAAAATATAAACTTTTCTGATAAAATTTTGCATATATACGGATAACAGTTTAAATCCGCACTCATTTGAAGAGAAAAAATATAATTATCAAACTATTTATTTAAAAAATCCTATCCTAATATTGTTTATCCATAATTGACAATGTTCGAATCCGAACATTCCAATATAGCATTGTGGCAACGCACTTTGATAAAATTACGCACTTTGAAAAAATTTTCAAAGTGCGTTAAATTTTGGACACACTTAACGCACTTTGAAAATTTTTTTCAAAGTGCGTTAAGAATGCACATAAACATTTTTTACCATGGAGGCATTTAACGCACTTTAAAAAAAAAGATTTGTATGAAAATAAAAATTCTAGACTTAGATTTTAGTAATAGAGGAAATCAAATTGTAATAATTATATCTTTCGAAAAACTTTTTAAAATTTACATGAACTCATTTAACCTCATTGAGAACAAGGAGAAGACGAGTAGAAGGTCTCTCATCCAAACTCTTTCTTTCTTAAACATTGTACAGAGCCGTCGGTAGCAAATTGAAAGTTGACCCCACAGCTAAGCCCCAGTTTTTAATGCATACATGTATATATTATGTATATCTTTGCAAAATATTTATATGTCTACATGTAACCCCCCTTTCCGGTACTGATGCCTATGCTACACTCAAATATATGTGTTTACATAACTGGTATGACGTTGAAAACTTTCAATAAATTTAAGTTTACATAAAATGCATGGAAACTTGAAAAAAATTAAGTACAGTAAAGCATGTAAGCGAGAAAGAATTTTCAAAGTATGGAAAAAAACTAAATCGCTCACTTTCACATCCTGAAGTAACCTCTTCACAGAAGAATTATCAAACAGGTTCAATTATTTATCATACCTAAGATTTGCAGGAATATTGACAAATCCATACACAGTTTTTCAAAGTGCGTTAATATGGTCCATATTAACGCACTTTGAAAAGAAATTTTATTTTTTCAAAGTGCGTTGACTTGGTCCCAAAATTTAACGCACTTTGAAAAAAATTTTCAAAGTGCGTAATTTTTCAAAGTGCGTTGTAACATAGCATACTTCCATGTATATTCCATTAATATGTATTTCCACCGATAATGTTATTAACCATTTTTAACCTCCTGAGCCCTCCATCTTATACATATTCATACATGACAAACAATAAGTTATGTTGCATATTCTTAAAAGGTTTTTTTTTTAAATTGTTTACCATTTGAAGGAAGTCCTTCTTTGATAACAAGGTCGAGGCCTTTCTCCATGTTGCTCGCCTGAGTTTTCAAATATTTTAAGAAGGTCATATTTCCAGAAACTATATGGAAGGCCAGAATGGAACCAATTATTATAAAGTTTCTCATCTCCTTCGCAATCTGAAAATAAACCGCATGTGACATAAAAATATCATAACCAAAAATAACTAAAGATGAAAAATGAATTTTAAAATTATAATACACATTAAAAAAAAAAGATAGTTTTCACCTTCAATGAGAGGTTCATCACAATATTTGATTTTTCATTTCGTCTCCTCTATTTATATTGGTGCATAAAATATTAAACTAATTTGGAACGAAATATGGCACACGTACAACAGATGCGTTTACAAATTGATAATGCAAAATCAATTTTAATTTTTTGCCACCTAATATGAAAGACGCATAACTGGAAAGTTTTCCTCTTTAAAAGTGTAAAATATTTTTTAAAAATGTATTCATAGTTATTGAATGCACGTAAAAGTATTTTATATGCCTATAGTTCAGTACTTACTCAAAATAATTAAAATGTTAAATTTTAGGAAACGATATATAGAGAATTTTAAAATAATACAGTGATAATGAAAAAAAAACTTTTTTGATTTGATTTTATTTTACTCATTTTAAAATGAAATTAACTTTTTTCTTTTCTACAGATGATAGTAGATAATCAACAATTATCTATTAGTTAGAAAAAAAATTATCATGAGTGGTTTTGCTCTCATGAATAAGACAAGGAATTGATAATCCTCTATGAAAGAAAAAATCAAATTCAATTTTGGTGTCAAACTATGAACCGACCCAATTTTTGAAATCGAAATGACATTTTGTCCAATCAACCGAAGATTTAATCCGACACCAGGGTAGGATTGTTCCTATCCATGTCATTGTCTCATCATCAAACGTTTTTATTATATCACATTCTTTTTTCCCGCTCTTATTTTTTTAAAGTTATTCTTTTGTGGTCATATGAATAATTTTTTTTAGTTCTTAATGATAATGTCATCAAACTATGTTTGACTTAACAAATACTACAAAAAAAGAAGCTCATTCTAACATAATCTAACAGAGCAGTACATCTCTTAGCATCTGATCTGATTCTAAAAATAACCCCTTGAGGTCACAGAAAAACAAGCAAAATTTAATTCTCGGGAAAAATGCGTTTTGTCGATCTGAGAACCTACCTGTCTGCCTTGGCCTAACACATTCAGGCAAACAGTTTGGTAATACATGTAATATGGAACAGAGCTAGAAAAGGTCAGGGATGGGACCAGGTGCCATAGATAGGCGAGAATCCACTGCAAACCGTTCACAGATGTTGTGTGCTTCTTGTCATGATCGGGGAATAGCAAAAAATCTGTTTACAGCTAAGTGTGTAAATTATGTTAAACAATATGTATGAAAAAACGCCAGTTAGCATTTGAACTAATGTTAGATTGTATTGTGTTAGCTGAAAGGGTCACTATATTGGCCATTAAACTCAAGAAATGTTGACATACAACGAAAAGGCTGATATTCTTGTTTCATCAACTTGATCATCAATACCTTACATGTACCTCTTTTAAAAATTTCTTCATACAAAGAACATTTGCGGTCGTGAAGAAAAGAAAGCTTGGAATTTAACCAAAACCAAAGCACACAATATTAAAGAGTATCTTGGAATTAAGGTTTCTGCTACTGCATTTCGGAGGCATTATAATTTTAACCCCATAGAGTTTTTGAAAAGTACTTGTTATTTCAAAATATTTATTGGAGTGACAGTTTTGAAAAAAAATATGATTTTTATGTTCATGTTATACCTTATATAAATAATTGTTTCAAAGAAGCAGTTTTTCAAACCATTAGAGGTTATTCAGATAAAAAGGGTTATTTTGCTGCGTATTTGAAAAAAAGACAGCTGTTTAAAGGAAAAAATAAACAAATTTTAAAGGTACTTGGACACAGATCTTGACACAGATTAAGAATAAAGTTAAAATATGTGAAAGTGCAAGGATGTCTCAATCAAACCCGCCAAAAAAATTTGAACTTTTAATAAGATTTTTAATTAGTTTTTGTATGAATTGCTATTAAAATATGTAACTTGTAATATTATAGAGAAAATAATAACTCAAATCTGTGTCAAAGTTCCTTTAATTTTGTTGTAAAATGTTCGCTTTAAGCATCTGCGACAATTTCATCTGATAGCTTTTTGTAATCTCGTTTTTATCAAGTTTTTTTGTATACATCATAAATAATATACCACTACTGTGGTTTTTGAGATAAATACGATGATTTAGCCATCTGAGAAGTTCAATATTCACCGAGACCGAATAGCTCGGATAAAATTATACTCTGCAAATGGCGAAAGAGGATATGGAGATAACGAATAGCATTTAATCTCAAAGTCCATAAAAAAATACAAAATAAGAACAGAGCAAACATCTGAAACATCAGAGGTTGAATCTGGTGCCATGCAGGAGTAAGCATCCCCTGCTGACCGGTCCTACCCGCCTTGTGCTCCTTGTCATGATCAGGAAATAACGGAAATCCGTCGTCAATTCCGTGTATAAATATTGCACTAACAATTAGTATGAAAAATGTCAGTTAGTTTTTGACTCAATGATAAATCGTATTTGCTGACAAGGTCATTGTATCGACCATAGAATTTATCAAATGATGACTTTAAACGAAACGGCTGATATTCTTGTTTCAGGAACTTGCTCGTCAATAATTTACCTCGTTTCAAAATATCATATTGACTGAAAATTCAGCAATAATTGTTTTATAATATATAATTCATTGATACATGTATATTCATTAAGTCATTAAAAAGTTCATGCTGACTTACTTGCTTACATTTAATGAAGTCTAAGGGGAAGGTCACAGCATGGATTTTCTTCTTTTCAGCCATAAGATTTTGCACAATTTGTGCTTCATATGAATAAAAAATAGGTCAACTAAAACGGTGTGCAATTAGTTCCAATAGATTGTTGAAAGACTTGGTCGCCAAAAACCACATAAATATTTTTAATCAGAAACTCAAGCATCTTTTTGATGTCAATTTTAGAGTATTTATGTGCACAATATTTTTTTAACGACATCAAAAAGTTTGGACTTGATATGTGTAAAGTTAAAAAGTAAGAAGCTATTAAGCTGTTGATTTTGTTAACTTCATGTGACTTCAAATTGTCCAAAAGTTCCTTGGAATTTTTACGTATCCACATATGATTTACACCACTTCTTGAATATATTGTTTCACAGTACTCTTGAAGTTTCTCCTTCACTTCCTAATGAGGAGTAAAGGTTTGGTTGAACATTTACTGGAACCCGCAATGTATCTTTGTTTGTAATGATCTGTATGAAATTTTGGAATCCAATATAGATATGGTATTTCAAATTTATTTTGTGTCTTTTGGATATTAAAAATATTGAAAACTGACATATGATTTGGAGGGATTTCTTCCTCAGAGAGGAACTATGAGTATAAGTTGAATTACCACTTGTAGAATTTAATCAAATTTCTTCTAGAATACAATTACATTGTCACACTGTGGACTCCATGGAAAGACTTCCAACAATATTGACTTTGTCATTCCATCCATAGAAAAAGGCTGTCCCAAATTTTCTTATCCAAAATTCTTCTTGTTGTCTTTGGATATGTGTACTCAGTGATGGACTATTTGTATGGTGATACATCTTTTAAAGAATTTTAACTTTCATTGTTTGAATAATGATTAGGTAAATTAAAATGTTTGTATAAAAGCAGCTGGTCGATCCCCATAATTAATTGGAAATCTAGGTATGAACTGATTCTTTTATAAAGTGCTTCTTTGGATTCACAAAAATTAGTCCATATAGATTACATTCTACTCCGAAGACTTCTGAGTCATTAAAATGAAATTTGCGGTTCAGATTTCCCAAAGTTTTGATAATGATCTGTCCAGTAAGATAACTGGTGGAAGAAGTATTTTCCATCAACTGTGTTCTTTGGACATCTTCGTGGATTCTGATTAGTTGAAATTTAACAATTTGCACCTGCCAACGGGTAATTAGGTATTTACTGGTATTACACAGTAAACGTGCCAATCAAATTGCATTTTATAGCCTATTAACAAGACATCTCTGCTTTACCTGGTATAGATACAAAATATACGTTTAGTCGTTGATGTTAACATTTAATTTCAGTAGATACATTTTTCCTTTCAGCACATGTATATACAAGTAAGCCAGATACTGTAGATTTAAATTCTATTTAAATAAAGACTAAATTTAAGTCTTTTTACAGCCATAATTACTAGTACGTTTTTTGTATTTCTGTACATGTATTTCTTTGATTTAATTCTCTCATCAACCAATCAGCTAGAAAATGTTGTATAATAAGCAAAAGCTTTGCTTAACGTGGATTGTAATGAAAAACAAAAAAAAAGAATCAATTTGATGAGATGCATACTTATCAAAATTCTCTTGAAAATACTATGATTAAATGTACATTAATCTGAAAAATAAGACATTTTTGCGAGTACTTTATATTACCGAACTCTAACCTTTTAAGAAATGAAGATAGGGAAACATTACGTTTAAATGATTTTTGTACTACATGTATTCTCAAATGTTTGAAACGATTTCCTAGCAAGAAGCACTGCTTTTACCAACTTAAAAATCTACTTGAGCAATTATATGAAAATTGAAATCTTAACCTTAAACTAAAATTGGTGACAAATTTAGATT
The DNA here is from genome assembly GCF_032062105.1 of Saccostrea cuccullata. NCBI lineage: Eukaryota > Metazoa > Mollusca > Bivalvia > Ostreida > Ostreidae > Saccostrea > Saccostrea cuccullata. The sequence continues at coordinate 24,024 of NW_026931996.1, forward strand.
ATCTCCTACATGTGCTACAACGTATACGTACACGTTTAAAAAGTAACTTCTGTAATATGAAACATTTTAATACTGACACATCCTGAAAGTTCTAGATTTTTGAAGATAGCTAACAACTAATAATTTTATGCATCCGGATAAAATGTTACATATACCATCCTGATAAAAATCTCTCTTTAAATTAATCTAGATAGAATTGCATTATCATTTCTGTTGCATACACAACATGGTGCATTTGAAAGTTACATTCAAGAATTATATTTCTTGCTGTTGACAAATAAAGTACAAAATCCTAAAACATTTCAACACTCAAAGATTGCTGTCTCACATTATCAACTATGGTGATTAGATATTTTTGTTTCTTTGCAGCAGTTTTTGCTCTCATTTATATCAAGTAAAATAGACCAAAGAAAACTAAGTAAATATGATAATTGTAACACCATTTTGATTAACTAGATTTATTTCTAAGAAAAGGATGACTGCACTTAACGCCGGTTTTGGGGTCTTTTTCAATCTCTGTTGTCACATTTATTTTTGTTTTTATTTTTGCCTTAAGTCATTTGTGATAGAATTTGTTCTATTTCCATATGAAAGGCAATGTCATAAAGCTTATAAACTGCGTTGCAATAAAATAATATGTTGTTTTCTTACCCCACCTCTCTGCAAATATCGTGAAATTAGACTTATCTGCCCTTGATTGGAGATAAGATTTATAAATATGCATAAGAGGCGGAGCTAATATTGTGAAGAGTGGTCTAAAATTAAAATAGTTATTCTGTATTTATATTTGGTGCATTCTCTCTCTCTCCCTCTCTCTCTCTCTCTCTCTCTCTCTCTCTCTCTCTCTCTCTCTCTCGGCATATGTTTGTCACTATTATTTTTTAAGTTTTCAAATAAAGTATATAACTAATAGTAATAACAAATAATATCGACCGGTAGAAGTAGCCATTGATAATCAACAGCAATGGCTGACGTCAACAATTCGCGTGTTCGAATATAAGTGCCGACTAGCTCAGTCGGTAATGCACATAATCGATAATATGCAGGCCTGGGATCGAGACCTGCTAACGACTTGGTTTACTTTTTTTTTTAAAAAAAAAAAGAAAGAAAAACGTCAAAATTACTGAAGTTTTTCTTAATTTCTTATCCCCATGAATGAGCGTGCTGGGGATGGTATGATTTTATTTTTATTTACTGGATCTTACTTTGGATGTTCATGACAAGCGATGGTTCAAAACATAATAAATAAATCTCTTTTTTCTTGAAGACTACGAACATGTAGAGACATATAATACACTCGATAATATATAAATGTAGTAAAATTAAACGCTTTTGAGATAAATATAAGCATAATCTTATAGATATCTAAGAGAAAAAAGAATAACCCGTGGCTCGATGGGAATGGATTGAAACAGATATGGACAAACACTACCGCCCAGCAGAATGCGTGTTTCCGTACACGTCACGTGATGGAATTTTAGTATTCACAGAGTTACCTGGGTATAGAAACCACGTGGTTAATTATAATATTCAACAAGTAACAACGTTGTCAAAATGGCCTGTTTACTATAGAGAAAGTGAACACACGTAGAAACAGTTTTTCCTCTTTTTAACCATGAGCGCATGTTTGTCTATTGATCTCCTTTTAATATAAGGTAAATATATATATATATATATATATATATATATATATATATATATATATATATATATATATATATATATATATATATATATATATATATACACAACTACCATAAAAAGGATAACAATAGACAAACATGCGCTGACTATGTATTAAGCCTGTAAAAAGGTGGGCGTACTCATTATCCTATGGAGATTCCAGAATATGCGATGACCCCTCCCAATAAAAACGTTATTAATATAATATATTAATAAAATTCGTTAATACGAACTTTTAATAAAGGTAATTACACAAAGTTGCAGTTAAGACATTGGCCATTTCTCCCATTAAAAGAAAAATGCCCATTTTTAAAATTTATTATGTCGCAATTCTTAAGTTTCCTTAAGTACAGTCATCCTTTGGTAAATTAAAAGTAAATTAAGAATTATACCTTAATAAGACGGATAATTTCAATTTTTAACTTTTTAAAAAGTCACTCAATTATAAGTCTCTCTGAAAATCACTCTTGGTTTTAGAAGAATGTTTGAACATTTCATTAATCAACACATTTTTGCATTAGGAAGATGAATGAATCTTTCTCTTTTTAATATCAATGAATAATATTTTCCGTGAAATTTCGTCATAATAGCCCATTGATACGATGGCCGACAGCGGCCGCCACTTTTGAGTAAGAATATTGTCATATTGTACAGAGTTTTTGTCAATTTTTGTTGACAAGTTACAACTCAACTAGTAATGCATTAAGTACATGTACTATTCTAACACTGACAATTTCCACCAGCAAAAAACATTAAAATTCTTTGGTGTGATATGAAATTAAGATACATTAAACAGGTGACTTGTTAAAGATAGTATATCAGAACGTGTATTTTATTAAAGTTCCCTCTTAATTAGTGTAGAGATCCTATTTCCCAATTAATCCTCGACGCATCAATAGGCTAGTGCTTCCTTCGGAAGTCGACTTTGAAATGTGTAAACAACCATTTTGGGTTTAACTAAGCATACATGCATGTCAGATTTGGCCTTAGTTAAAATATCATGTGTTTACTTACCCTTTGTCTATCTAGCAACAAAAATATACTCTAATCTAAAGATTTTATTCCTCTTTTCATTTGAAATTTTTATTTTATATGCCCCAATTATCAAAAAATTCGGAGCATAAAGTTTTTGGTTTGTCTGTCTATTTGTCCGCAAAAACTATAACTATGCATATATATATAACTTTTGAACGGTTGGAGCTAAGAATTTTCATGTCTCACGTGTATTTCTTGAGACAAAACCTTTCTTTGGGTACCAATCATTTTAACCTTTTGACCTTGGACTTTGACGTACATTTAAAAAAAAAAACTTGAGCCTTGATCCTTAACTGCCATATAGCAGCATCAGTGTTTCACAAACACATCGTACTTCATTTCATATCTGTTTTCATCGGGTTGATTTTATTTTAAATAAAAGTTGCACTGTGGACGTGAACAGAATCTAGCCTTCAGACTAATTAAGTGTTAAATTCACTTCATTCGCTATATTATCGAAGGACTGATAAAACCATATCTCTTTCAGGTCACCTGTTTTAATTCATGTTTCACGAAAGAATTTTAATGTTTTTCGCTGGTGAGCTTTGACAGTATAAGAATTGTACATGTGCATAATGCATTACTAGTTGAGTTGTAACTTGTCAACAAAAATTGACAAAAGCTCTGTACAATATGACAATATTCTTATTCAAAAGTGGCGGCCGCTGTCGGCCATCGTACATTGATGCTTGAAACAAAGAATTCAAGTAAGGCAATTATATTATATCAATTTATATAACCTCGAAAAGCTGTGTAATTTTTTCTGAAAACACCTTAAGTTTTTATTGAATATTTAGATGGAACTTAAAATAATCACTTTGATTTAAATGTTGCCTCCTTGAAGTATACAAATTACGTATTTTTAGCATTCTTCTCAGCATTTCTGTCACAAGACTGTCAGGATATTCTATGGTCAGGAACCACTGACAATGGTGTGTACACTATCTACCCGAGAGGCACGGGCGGATTCAGAGTTTTCTGTGATATGAAGACCAAAGGAGGCGGATGGACAGTAACTCTCTAATTTAATTATTATTTTAATAATCTTTATTAAATGTGTTATAAGATTCATTTATAAAGAATTTCTTCATATATTGAGAAAATATCTTTTATTTTTTTCATCAGTAGTAAAAATAATCAGTGGTAAATATATTGATATTTTATTACTTGAAGGTTCAAACGCCTTTTTTGACAAATGTATACTAAAAATTATACAGTTTTTGTTACCCGTTGTTCACATAAATTTTTTTATTCTTATATTCAATAAATCTCTTTAGATTGTTCGAGGTTGATCTCTGTTTCATACTTTTCCGGCGTTCTTCCCAAAACATCTGAATTGACAGTTCATCTATTTTTCGACACCGTTTTTACAGCAGATCTTGAAATTAAATGTTTTTAGAGCTAGTTTTTCAGAACACCACCAATCTTTTTACCAATTTAAGCACTACTCCAAGTATTGTGCAAATGAAATTCCAGAAGAATCCAACACTTTTCCTCATCAAATTATCATCTTATAATATGTAACATTATGATAAATTCTCAACCTTTTATCAAAATTCTGTAGTTTTCTTCAGCTTTCAGCTCAAAGGTATTCAAAACACCATCTAAACCTCTCAAATTTACTTAAGATTTAAAAATAATCTTCGTCTGATTTCATGACTGTTCAGTACATTGAAAGGGTTGAAATGACATCAGCACCATGTAGTCTCATGCTAACTAGTCCATGAATAAAAAGGGTGTTCGCTTGGGCCGAGCCCGGACTCAGGATCACAAAAGGAGCGCCTAATCAAAAGGCTACTAAGACGTAATAAGCATTTGACCACTACGTTATTGCGACGTAAGGACCTAACTACTAGGTTTCTGCGATGTAAAAAAAATTCACTATGTTACTAGGAATAGTGGCCATATGACCACGGGGTTAGTACCTCCTAACCATTACATGTATGTTACTGCGACGCAGTGAGCACCTAACCACAACATGTAGGTTATTGTAACGAAGTGAGCACCTAACATTAGGTTACTGACAACAATTTTACTATGAGGACAGTTAACGTACTTTGAAAAAATAAGTATAAATCAAAAATTCTAAACCTAGATCTTGGTAAGTACAGTAAAACATTTAAGAGAGAAATCAAAATCGCTCACTTTCACATCCTGGTGTGACTTTATAACCGAAAATTTATCAAGAGGTTCAATTATTTATCTTACCTAAGATTATCAAGAATATTGTCCAAGCCATACACATTTTTCTTTTTCAAAGTGTGTTAATATGGTCGATATTAACACACTTTGAAAATAAATTTTATTTTTTCAAAGTGCATTGGTTCGGTTCAAAATTTAAGGCACTTTGAAATGGGTTTTTTTTTCAAAGAGCGTATTTTTTTCAAAGTGCGTTGTAACAGAGGACCTAACATTTTGGTGACTGAGACGTAATTAGAACATATCCACGAAATTACTGGGACGATGTAAGCACCTAAACATTTTGTAAATGTGACGTTTTTGAGCAACTAAGCACCAGATGACAGCGGCGTTTATAATATTATATATATTAGAATTTTTTCATAAGTATTTGTAATTATTCCATTCCCTAAACTGCTCTGTTTGTAAAATGGAAACATAATAAGAATAAACAACTTATTTTTTTTAACTTAGTATGTGTTTACGAAAGACGAACGAGAAAACTTGTGACTTGTTTATAATATTTAAAGCAATATGAGTTGTATCTTTGATAATTTTATTTTGCTAGTAAAATGTGCTATTATGATTCTTTTGTATGTAATTTAAACCCTTATGACCAATAAGCCCAAAATAAAGTTTAAAAATGTTGCAGAAGAAATATTTCTGTACAACCGAATATACAGTTTATATAAGAAATCATTATAGTACAGGATGACAATAATTCAATTTTGTTTCAATCAAAGCTAATAAAAAATTTCCATCGCAAATATGAACAACAGAAGTTTATAAATGATTTATTTTTCTGTCATTGAATCAGTAAATTACAAATTTCAATAAAATTTTCTGATGTCAAAAATGCAGCTCATATTGCTTTAAAAATTGGTTGTTAATTTTAAAAATAAAAAAAAACATTACAAATGTAGCACTTTTATGAGGTCAATCCATAGATTTATCAATTTCACAGCAAAAAACATATCGACCTCGCACTTGATGCTTGGTTGATATGCTTTTCTGTGAAGTCGATATATTCATTTATTACAGTATACTTAGTATAAATACAGGATTTCAGCATAAGCGATATGCCTGATGTCACAATAGCAAGCTCTGCAAGGCTGATATGGATTTTGCATGGGCTGATGTGGATTTGCAGGGCTGATGCGGATCAATATCACACCCCTAGTTTAAACCTAAAAAGCAGTAAATGTGATCATACACATACTCGTATATGTATGAGACCATATATCGTGTACATCTGAGAAGTCGGTGCATATTGATTATTTACTTATTTTCTTCTCAACCTAATGTCTACTATATATATATATATATATATATATTGTAAGCTTCTGAAGATTGAAAATGAAAGCGCTAAAGCTTAACTAAGGATTTTTATGTTTTCTTTTTACCTTTTTTTATATATATATATATATATATATATATATATATATATATATATATATATATATATATATATATATATATATATATATATAATTTAAAAATTATGTAATAAACATAAAAATAATTCGGCCCTCTGGCTAATATTGGTGTCTCGCGCTGATACAGGATGTGATATGAAATGTATTAATCTCATGAATATGTTTTGATGAACTTTTCAAAGATATTTTCGTTTCAATATTTTATGTAGAATTCACTTAAAAAAGAATTCGGTTCGTTATCTCCACGTATATTATTCAATAAAAATAATCAGTTAAAATAAGGTACATGTGTTTTTTTTAACAGTTTTCCAATATAATTCTTAAACGTTACTGACCATCCACCTCCTCTAGTTTTCATATCACAGAAAAATCTGAATCCACCCGTGCCTCTCGGGTAGATAGTGTACACACCATTGTCAGTGGTTCCTTATCAAAAAATGTCCTGACAGTCTTGTGACAGTAATGCTGTGAGGAACGCTAAAATGCCGGTAGGTACATGTAATTTTCAGAAATTACGGAGATTAGATTAAACAAAAAGTGATTATTTTGAATTTCATTTAATTTTAAATTCTAATTGTTTTAAAAGAGGAAATCGTGAAGACAAAGCCATCTTGTGAATTCAAAAACATGATTTTTACGTTCATCTTTCTCTCCCTGCTATCAAAATTCAACAATCTAAAAGAAGTTAGGATTAAATAGAATAAAAACCACCAGTAGTGTGAAAATATAGGAGCGATTTAAGCAGAGTTATGTCTGAATTATTTTTTCTTGGTAAAATAAAGATTTACATTTTTTGGGTACACGATGTTTAGGTAGAGTTTTGCTCTACTTAATTTTTAAGCCTTGAAGGAATTTTGTGATTGATTTATTTTCTAATATAATTGGAAACAATTTTGCCTACATGTAGCAGGAATGAATACGTTTACCAAAGAAATTTAATAATGCGATTACAAACAATTTTTTTAATTGGAAACATTGTCAAAATCATGTTTTTGATATGAATGAAAGGCAAAACTTTTAAAACTTAATAATCAGGAAAAAATTTGCCATAATAAAAATTGCAAATATAGTTCTGAGTAATGCAGATAAAATTGCACTATCATTAACGTTGCATGTTCAATATGGTGCCTAAAAATTACAAAGATTATATTTCTTGCTGTCGATCAATTAAATGCAATTAGACACAGTCATAAAAAACTATCAAGACCCAAAGTTTGCATTCTTACATTTGAACATAGTCAACTATGGTGATAAGACATATTTGTTTATATGCAGCAGTTTTTGCTATCGGAATATCAAGTAAAATAAACAAAAGAAAACGTAAGTAAATACATGTGTGTTTATTGTAACACTATTTTGATTGATTAGTTTTTTTTAAATAAAATATGGAGTGTGACTTATGAATTACACTTTTAAAAGAGGGATAATAATGCCTTAATTGCATTCTTCCAATAAACTGAAAATTTAAAAGTCAATCAATATTACAAATAACTCTTGGTTTAAGAAGAATGATGTAACTTTTCATTATTACATTTTTTGTTAATTGATATTTTTGTGCAATAGAATGCTGAACCATTCCTTGAATAAACCAGTGGAAAAATATTCTCAGCAAATTATTTTATAACAGTCCTTAAAGCGGCAATACGGCTGCAAATCGTGTGCTTTTTCATTTAAATTTACCCAATATATCATTCAGGAATAAGGTAAAAAGTTGAAGTAAGCATTTGAGAAAAATAAAATAAATATTCTTTCCTCATACAAAATTAACGTAATTAGAATCTGCCGGAAAATCAAGGGTCGTACAACTTAGTTTTGTTTACACTTGTACCACGTGAATTCTAAAATGGTGCGTGCATACAATGTAGGGTTTACAATTATAGTGGAATATTAAGTAAAAGCAATTCTGATAATGAAAATATCTTAACTCTCCGGTAAATTAATAATAGTTAACATATTAGTCTGCATTCAGACGAATTTAACAAGATTAAGTACAAATGTTGACGTTTTGTGTATTGGGGTGCAGGAAAGGAACATCCACCAAATCATACGTCATCGCTGCAAAATGTCAAACAAAATATCTTTCTGCAGTTCCAATACAATTTGCACTTCTAATGGCAAAATTTTCATATGTCATAAGTGCATTTTTACGTTGAGTTTACACTGATTTTTTTCATTGAAAGCCACGGAGATACGAGAAATGATAGCATGTATCAACAAACATGAAGGGTAGATCCTTCGCGAGCCCCACGTGAATGTCGCCGAGATCCCGTTTCTTCTTCATCCAATGATTATATTAATCTCCCAACTAAAATTTTGTCAGGAAAGTTGCTTTTTAATTTAAAGCCCTATTTTTTTGTTTTGTTTTTCGTTTTGGTCGACTTCATCAATGTAGCAGGCCTACCGGGTTTCCTTCTCTTTCCATGCTGTTTTGTTTATGAAAACTATACGCATGCGTGGATAGCAAGGCATGTGGAACCTCGAACACGTTGCGATGTATATATTTATGGACCATAAATAATTATTAATTTTAATGAAATAATCAGAATGATTTACTAATGAAATTTGTAATTTTCTGAAAGTGTATACATTTATGAGTATGACAAAAAATTCAAAATCCTATAGGAAAATTTTAACAAGTCTGTTTGTGCAGAGATGTGCCGTATTGTCACTTTAAATCATGCTTAAAAGGATTGAAGTAAGGCAATTGTATAATTACATCAATGTATATAACCATGAAAAACTTATTTTTTCTGACAACCCCATTTTTTGGAAGACAATAATATAACAACAGGGAACTCGTATTACTTCAAAAATGATAATAAAACGCAAACTATGATAAAAAAGACCCAGATGCATTTCCACTACGACATTTTCGAATTTAACTCAAAGAAATTGTCTTTGTGATATATCGATCGATATATAGCAGGATGCTGTTGGACTTTTGTTGGGCCAACAATGCTCCTTATGTTGGGCCACCGTTTGCATTCAACATTGGGCCATCGGTAATTTGCTCATCGGCCCTTAATCAATCCAACTTGTGGGCTTATTGTTGGGCCAATGTAATAGTTAATATTGGGCCACTGTTGGGCCAATTTATTCTTTCAATATTGGGCAAACGTCATTTTTGTTCAGTTGGGCCATTTTAAGCAATTAATGTTGGGCCAACGGTAATTTGCTCATCGGCCCTTAATCAAGCCAACTTGTTGGCTTATTGTTGGGCCAATGTAACAGTTAATATTGGACCACTGTTGGGCCAATGTATTCTTTCAATGTTGGGCAAACGTCATTTTTATACAGTTGGGCCATTGTAAGCAATTAATGTTGGGCCAACGGTAATTTGCTCATCGGCCCTTAATCAGACCAACTTGTTGGCTTATTGTTGGACCAACGAACGGATATTATTGAGCCATTGTTGGGCCACTTATTTTTTCAATATGAGGCAAACACCATTTTTGGACCAACGTTGGTTTGTATCTTATTGGCTCTCCATCAGGACAACTCATTTGCTCTTCACTGGCTGGCCATTTGTCCTCAAAATGTAATAACAAACTATATAAGGTTATCGTAGTTTTGTAGTACAGTTTAATGGTAAAAGCCCTTTAATACTATATATGCTAGATTAATGGTTTAATTCATATTCACAATATCTCAAAGAATTACCATCAACAAGTATTGCATTGTAAGTAGCTCTACATTAATTAAAAAACTGAGGAAAAAGAAATCATATTATTAAATTAAATTATAACATACAAATACATGTATTTTATTGCTCAAAGCATGAAGAAAACATTAATAAAGAACAAAAAGTTGATGCTCACTTGAAGCGATACATGTAGGGTTAAATATGGAACGCCATCACTGCCTTATAGCATACGACTATGTATTTATTATGTCAATTTATCATTACGTGATGTGAACATATCTTTACGTTATGTCCATTTTTTATGAGATGATGTAAATATATCTTAACATCATGTCAATGCTGCATTACATGAAGTAAATACATCCTTTCATTATGTCAGCACTTCATAACTTGAAGTAAAAAATTCATTATGTGAAGTGATAATGTGTTTACATTGTGTTAAAACTTTATTACGTGAAATGAATGTTTCTTTACTTCATTTCATATCTTTAATATGTGAGGTCAAAATTGCATTACGTCAAGTAAATTGTGTTTTATAATTAAACTTATCATTACATGAAGTCAAAAGCCCATTCCTTTTTGAGAGTGTATATTTCTGTTATATCAAAGCATTATTACGTGATATGGATTTATCTTTATTTTACGGCGAGGGCATCATGATGTGAGGTAACACACCTTACCTTTATGTCAGTGCTTTATTACGTGGTGTAAAAAGTGTATAACATAATGTGAACATATCTTTATATTGTACCAATACTTTATTACATTATGTCAAATCTCCATTCCGTGATGTGGATATATATAGACGTTATGTCAACTCTTTCTTATGTGATTTAAAAATATCTTTATATTGTGTTAACTCTTTATCATGTTCATTCCAAAAGTTCATTACCTGATGTTAAAATGCATTTACATTATCTCAAAGCTGCATATCTAGTATGTAATGAATGTTGACGACTGTGTTTTAATGACTGGTAAAAAGGGGGGGGGTCCTGATTGATGAGGACGAATTACAGGCACATAATATCACCCCCCCCCCTCTTTCCCAGACATAATTTTACTATAGAAAATGTAATGTTCATTGAAACTACAGCCCCACCCCCACTTTTTTTTGAAGTATAGTCCACTAAGGGTAATGTAATATATCTGGAAAAGAATAGGACTGATCGAAGTTGGACCCCTCTCTCCGAAATAGGATTTTCGGGCTTGGATGGATGGATGGAGACCAAGGGCGGAAAGCGGAGATCGAAGCTCTCAGGCTTTATAGTTTTATAGAAAAAAGTTTTCAACTTAATTCAGCTAAACTTAATGTGAAACTAATGCAATGTCCTACAAAGTTTAAGACTTTTATTAAAAAAAAAAATCAAAATAAAAATAAAAAAAAGATTGCTACACGACTCATAATATTTGATTTATTTAATTATCACATTAAAGTAAACACGATTGAATTTCGACGTGACTTCAAGGCCGTAACTAGGCTCAAAGTTTTAGTGAGGCAATGGATCTGGGGGCCACCCGAGTCTCAAGTCCATAGGAGTTTCTGAGGGGGTTCTCTGGGGATACGGGATTTCCCAAAATTAAAGACAATCTTTGAATGTTTTTTACTTTTTGAATTGTCGTTCGCGTGTTGAATAGTGGCTATCTAGAGCGTTTGGGCCAGAGGAATATTGATCCTTACGTTGAATGTTTGCATCAACATTGCGGGGATGTGGAGACTTGTCCTTCGAAAGAGACCGTAAAAACCGAGGTCCCATGTTGCAGTATGATATTGATATGCTTGCAAGAAAAAGATCGCTGGTCAATGGCCCTGAGTGCCGAGTATTGCTCTAAAATTTGCAGCCACCTACTGTAAGTGGTGGCATCTTAATAAGAGGGAAAAAATCTTGGAATGGGCGTAAAACAATAATAAATAAGTAAATTAAAATAAAAAAGAAACAGACAAACAAATTAAAACTAAAGTTTTGATTATTATTATTTTTTGCATGCGTTCTAAACAATAATGACATACTTGGTAAGAAGATTTACAGGTTAACAGAAATTGAAACATTGAAAATGGAAAGTATTATTTTAGTACTAAGACACATAATTAATTAAAGTTAAAAAGAAATCTCTTTCTTTTTTTTTTTTCAATTTTCACAATGCTCTAGAATTTTAGAGAGGCATCTGCCTCACTTGCCTAAATGGTAGTTACGGCCTGGGACTTTAATTCAGTGTTAAGGCTTTGCACGTTTCAAGATTGTCAATCATTTGTCGCTTAAAGTTTTCATTAAAGATGTCATTCCCAAATCGCCGAGAATCTCTTCTACGACAGTTTTCTTTCCCGCCATTTTTAGTGCTTGCGGAACGCGGAAAATACGTTATGCTCATATAAAGGCCGAGGATACCCGTGTTCGCATAACGTAATAGTGAATCGACATAATGTAGAAGAGTGCGCACAGTATGACATGAGCTTTTTACATCAGATTAATAAAAACTAAGATGTCATGAAAAGTAAACATAACGAAATGCAAACTGACGAAATATAATTGTAGTATGTGTAAATATCATAAAGAGTTGACATGATGTAAAGGAAAGTTAACACGACGTAATAGTAGTGTGGGTTAATGTCAAAAAGAGTTGGCGTAATGTAATGGACGGTTGACACAATGCAATAGTAATGTAGGTTAAAGTCATAAAGAGTTGACATAATGTAATGGATTGTTGACACAATGCAATAGTAGTGTGGGTTAATGTCATAAAGAGTTGACATAATGTAATGGAAGGTTGACACAATGCAATAGTAGTGTTCTGCTATAAGGCAGTGACGGCGTTCCATAGTTAAATGATTGTATACTCCCTTTCTGATGAAAATTTGGGCACAAGTTTAGTGAATTGCAGATATCAATAAGCACGTCTAAAAAATAAACAAAGACCTCCTTTTCTTAAAATAATACTAAAATGAATCCCGCAAATTTGTTTACTTACACAAAAATGTATCTGACATCTGCATCATGACAAACAGACACAGAAAAGGAGAGAACTATAGGTATGTCACAGCCCAAACAGGAAAAAGTTAGACACTGCCGCGTTCAATCTGATCCCTCTCCTAAGTCTCCTCTTCTCTCTCCAGCGTCTCCTCCTCCCCTTCTTTAAATTTCTTCTTTGTCCGTTTCTTCCTCCCCCATCCCTGTCCTTGGCATACTTTAGCCATTCTTTGATTGTGTTCTCAATGTCTTTTTAGAATCTCCAGTAGCACTAAAATTGTAGTATTTGATACTTTATACATTTGTTACTTTTCTCAGTAAAGAGTAAACATACGATTAAATTTATAAGTATATCACTATATTTTTAAGCTGTCAATTGAGGAATAACCGTCTTTTTTGTTTGATGGTGTGATTAAGCGATTAGCTTGCGTGATGAAGGCATTTATGTATAAAATTTCTACGCTTGATCACAATTACACCGATTTTGATTCAATGTTGCGCCATATAACTCAATATTCAAAGTTAAATACATGTATAGAAAAGAGTGATATGTGGTAAGTGCCTCAATTGGCCCCTTAAAATGAATATCTTAACTGTACTTTATTTATAGCTTTAATTTGTACAGCTATATATGCGATCTGTATTGGTCATTTTCATTCTGATCAAAATGCTGTTATTTTAGAAATATGACATCATATAAATAACGTTTTCCCACCATTTTAGCATATTTTGAATAAAACTGCTTATTTTCAAGCAGTTTTTCTTCCAGAAAATATAGAGCGCAGCCTAGAACAAGATTTATATCTTTACCAAAGATGTATCTATCCAATACTAATGAGTGACAGAAAAATTATGTATGTTCTACACTGCGTTCTATGTTTCCCATATGAAAAAACATCAAGAAAAAGGCATATTCTTGGCTTTTTTGTTAGATAACAAAAATAGCATCATTTCTCTTGTCATTTACAGCTATAAATGTGCATATAAATGTGAAAAAATATATTGGAAATATTTCTAATATAATCTCTTGTACAAAATAAATATCAATTAAACATATTTGAAGGTCATTCTAAAATGTTGATTTTGAAGGGGCCAAAACTGGCTCTTATCATAAATACTCCTTTGTCAGTACACTGAACACATTTTAAATGAAAGAACCCAATATATCCTTAAGTACTGAATAAATTTTGTTTTAACTTTAACATGTTCAACATTTTCAACATGTTTGATCATATGTGCTCGACTTTAAGTGTATACAAGTAAAATAAGTAAACACAAATTTCAATCTAAATAAGGGGCAAATTATTTATTTTTTTAACTGTATCAAAACACATTTGTTATTTTATACTTTCATATATTTTTCTTGTATAGAAAGTTAGAAACAATAAATTTAATCACTGATAATTTATTTTGTTTTGATAAATATTAAGAATTTTAACAAGCCTTGTAAATTAATTTTAGCTAACTTGTATTTTCAAGAAGGATTGGTGGTAGATTTATTTCTGATTTTAGAGACTACCGAATTTGTTAATATACAGATTTGTAACAATTAAATATTTATACACATTGGTCCAATGTTGGTCCAATATATCAGGCCAACATTGGGCCAATTAGCAAAATGACACTGGGTCAACGTCATTTGCCAACATCGGCCCAATGTTATTGTTGACGTTGGGCCAAAATTGGCCCAGTGTCGCATTCATTTAATTGGACAATGTTGTCGCAACGTTGGGCCAATATCTGTAGAAATAACATTCTTCATTGGGCAAACGTCGGTACAACATATCGGGCCAACATTGGGCCGATAAGCAAACTTACATTGGGCCAATGTCATTTGCCAACATTGGCCCGATGTAACCGGTAACATTGGCCCAACGTTGGCCCAATGTTAGCATGCTATCTGGGACAGTGTTGTCTCAACAGCACCTGGCCTCTGCACTTATTTACACAGATTTGTACTACAAGATATCGTTTAAACTATAAACATTAATTAAGCTGTGTCGAAGCAAACATATTATAAATACTTACAAAGTGGATGCAGATATGCAAGGCATCAGTCTCATTACGCTCGTGTCAGATTAAAAATGGCGCGGATATTACAAGTAGCCCGGATGTTGTCTACCCATGATACTCAACCGGATTCATGATATATTGGGCCAACTTTGGGCCGTTGTCAATCCCCCAACAAATATTTTCTCTCATGATAATAGTTTTATGATATAACGCCAACAGTTAGCCCAACATTGGCCCCATTATACATAATCAACTACATATATCAATATTCCATTTTGGACCTTTGTTGGTCCATTAAATGTAACCAAACAGCGATAATACAAACATAATGTAAGATTGGACCAACGATGTTCTGCTATCTGGGATTCACATCCTGTTCCTGAGAACTTTTAACTAACAATTATTCAGTCTTCTCTTAATTCTCACAAATATACCGCTCATAAAAAAAATCATAATTTTAATAATTTTAATCGTTTTATTAAAAATAAATAACCATGCACACTATTCAAAAAATAGAATAAAACACTCTTTGGTTCTTTGATCACTTAAGTTCAAAGTTAAAATGTTGAAAATATCATATTTAAACAAAAGCAGTCATCTAATGAAAAGCATGGACATAAAATATCCTCTTAATTATTTCAGTGCTTCTAATTTAATATTTGGAACCAACGCTGTCCCAACGTAAAGCTCAGCAGCTAATTATAAAATTGACACCATCATTTAGTTGGCAGTATAATAATTGGACCAACGTTGGCCCAATATAAATATCCCATCTTTGAAACACCTGAACAAAATAACACTCTTGCTAACATCGGGCCAACGTTGGGCCAACATTCTCTTAGCAACTTCATAAGACATTTCTTTAAAGGTGTATTACAAACATTGGGCCAACATACTACTACCAACTTGATTTGACACATTCTTTACGGATGTATTACAAACATTGGGCCAACGTTGGGCCAACATACCACTACCAACTTGATTTGACACATTCTTTACGGGTGTACTACAAACATCGGGCCAACGTTGGTCCAATATACAACTACAAATTTGAAAAGACACTTTCTTTAAGGTTGTATTATATACATTGGGCCAACGTTGGGCCAACATCAGCACCCTTCCTTCCTTCGAAAGTAAAGTTATTGGAAATTGCTTATGTTGGACCAACGTTTGGCCAGCAAAGTATTTATGTCATGGTCGAGAAGGTTGACATGGTAACATGGGTCTAACGTTGGCCCAGCGTTGTTCCCCCAACGCCAACCTTACAACCTTTTACCAGTGTTGGCCCAACATAGTCATGCTATCTGGGGAGATAAATCAAAATAATTTTTCATCATTTTTTATCATTGAAATAAAGTTCCAAAAATATTGTTAATGCTTGACATATCAATTTATTTTAAAAGTCGTACATCATGCAGTTAACTTCTATTTTTCTTTGAACCTGTTCTGAACACCGGAATATCCAGTAAATTTCACGAACAGTAATTTTCTCTTAATTTAACAGTACAAATTATAAGCTGACTCATCAAGGAAGTTTAAGGTTCCATTTCAAAATACTCTATGTTCAACATACAAATCATTTTTTTAAAAAAAAAGATTTTATTAATTCGGTGTTGTGGTTGTAAGATGCTTATTGTTGTTTTGCAACCCCAAAACTAAGCTTGATGAAATTTATGACCAGGTCCTACTGTTTTTGTATTTATAAATAAAAAACATCCAAAATTTCAATGCTGCAGTCTGTCAACTCCGTATTTCAAGACAAAGCACTATTCAAATATACTTCAAAACTCGATGAAATCAAACATTTTGCGCGCCTGTAAATTCAGGCACCTGTCAAAAGCACACTTCACAACACATGCCGTCTACATGTAAGTGTTGATTATTAAAATAATTCATTTTTCTCTCTTCGGTGAGGAAAAGAATTCCTGGTAGAAAATGCAAGTTTCTGTTTTCGCCATCTGTATTCTATCATGGCTTTTCATAATTCCGGAAAATATATTACCTTTGGCATCTTGTAAGTATATTCTGAGATTGTTTGATTTAAAAGAATGTTGATTAATTTGACTTGTACTTGACCTTGAACATAAATTTCAAGGAGAAAAATACAAATAATAAAAAATGAAATCGCAAAGTCGTTAAACAAAAGAAATAACAGATAATATATAGAATTGCAGGGAAAAATCTATTTGAATGATAAATGTATTTGTAGTGCCATTCTTACCAAAGGATTGCCAAGATTTACACTGGTCGAATAATACTAAAAGCGGTCTGTACAAAATTTATCCTAAGGGGACCGGTGGATTTCAAGTTTATTGTGACATGACAACTTCCGGTGGTGGTTGGACGGTAAAATCAATATTTGATGTAATTCTATTAAACTGAATGTGAATATAAAATGTTCCGTCTACGTTTTCAATACAACAAAGGGATAAGTGCGTTTGTGATCGGTCAGTAAGGGACGCTCACTCCCCCTAAGCACTTAATCCCACCTCTTGAATTTTCAGGGGTTTCTGTTAACTTTGATTTTAAAATTATGCCCCTTTATACATTTTTATTGTTCAACGATTAATTTTGAAAAAGATCACTTTTTGTTTATCTTTTTTCATGATATTAGGTTTTTCAAAGACGGCCGAATGGAAAAATTGGATTCAACAGATATTGGAAGGAATACAAGTATGGTTTTGGTGTTCCAAGTGACGAACATTGGATTGGTATATACAAGGAGTCCACTTTTAAGCTCTAATTTTATATTTCTACTGTTTGAATTTTTTGTGAGGTCGCTCACTGTTTTATCTTCATTATTTTTCAAAAGAAATGTATTTATCAACTTTTTAACGTTTGTTTTTCTTCAAAATTTAATATGTAATAAGAATCAATTAATGGTAAAGTAAATAGATACCGAAACAAACGAGAGAATGAAATAAAATAATGTAACACGAATTTCTTGAGAAATCATCACAATTTTTATTCATAAGTCCCATAAGATTTGTGCCTTAGGCTGAATCTCTCTCTCTCTCTCTCTCTCTCTCTCTCTCTCTCTCTCTCTCTCTCTCTCTCTCTCTCTCAAATCGATTTATCTATTACATTAAAAGTAATAATTTAAGTTTAACATCTTTACATTATTTCTAAATTTAGTCACTTTTCTCTATTTTAATCTGTTACATTTTTGTCAATGA
This sequence comes from Saccostrea cuccullata, assembly GCF_032062105.1. NCBI lineage: Eukaryota > Metazoa > Mollusca > Bivalvia > Ostreida > Ostreidae > Saccostrea > Saccostrea cuccullata. The sequence continues at coordinate 42,151 of NW_026931996.1, forward strand.
TTTTTCACAATGTTATTTTATCTTCAACGTGAAAAGTAAAATATGTTAAATATGAATATTAAATAATCATTTTAATAACATGCATATCTAGTAATATTTTCCCCTATGTATTTTCTTTGTTATAAACCACGTAACGAACGAATACATCAGCTGACATCTCAGGGTTGGTATGAGCTGAGAGTGGATCTCTCAGACTTTCAAAACCAAAGGAGATATGCATATTATCGAACATTCTCTCTGGGTAACCTAGCCTCCAACTACCGTTTGACTGTCGGGGACTATGAAGGAAACGCAGGTAATTTTCCAAAAAATTAAAGATGCATTATTTTAGTTCTCTATTTAAGAAAAAGAATTACCCATTTTCATGCCAAACAATATAAAATTCTAAAAAAAAAAAATGACTTAAAATCAGGTTTCACAGAATAAGCTTGTTTCAGTCATCGCTCTCACATATATATCTTCAAAAGGCAATTCTTTGGCATATCATAATGGTCGACCATTCTATACACGAGACCGTCAGGACAGCAGTGGTTGTCAAAAGGCGTACAAAGGGGGTTGGTGGTATGGTGATTGTCACCATGCCAACCTGAATGGTCTATACCTAAAGGGACATCATTCTTCATTTGCTGACGGTGTGAACTGGTATCACTGGCTTGGGTATCATTACTCTTTGAAAACCACAGAAATGAAAATTCGAGACAATAGATAGAATTATTACAGCTTTATTATGTAAGACTCAATATTGAATAAAAGATTTTAAAGAGTGAATTAAGTTTATCACAAAGGCTTGCTTAAATGCAGAAAGATACAGAAATGTTTACTATTAATTCATTAACAGGCCTATCCTTTTTTAAAAGCATTCATTCATTTTTTTCTTCTACCACAGAAATAACAGTTAAAAGTAATGGAAAGAGTATTTGTACTTAAAACTGAAACTAGGTTAAAAGATCTTTAAAGAATTACAATTGTCATAAAATTTATAAGCAAAAGAAAGGGTATTTGTACTTAAGGTAGGACAAAATAGAAAGGCAAAATTTTTCCTTAAATTCAATTTTTCTGAAACTCTGATATTTTGATTATGAGCCTTATTTTAAAATTATCTATTTATCTATTGCAAATAGATGTAATACTGCTTTAAAAGATAACATTTTGTTACTTAAACCTCAGTAAGATATATATTGATACTGGAAAATTTGAATAAAATTATACCTAAGAATAGAACATGCATAGCGTCGGAATCAATATTCAAATGTAAATATCCTACACTTTAAGTTGTCTAACTAGAAAATGTATTATTCAATGTTTACAAAAAAAAAAAATCAACAGAATGATTCAATTGGGTCCCAGAATAAAATGTGTAAAAAAAACAGAAAATTGAACCAATGCTTTAAATCATTTTGGCGATTAAAAAATGTCAAGGGCAAAAAAAGTGTGTTTTCTTATGACAAATTATTTCGAAGCGAGAAATTGAAAATTTCTTGATATACAAAAACAGCACATTACACGGTTATCTTGAATGAAAAAACTAATCAATATTAAGGTAAGTTTAAAACACAATAAAAGACATTTCAGTGCAATTTCAAATGTCCTTTATACAGTATTATTTCAAACTTAGCAACAGTGATCATGTTCAAATCAATTTTATACGAAAATTTTCTGTGTAAGAGGAGGTCCTTGAACTATTCAATAACCTCTGATGATTATTGTCGCCCGCGTGGCGCAGTGGTTAGAGCGTCTGCTCTATAGTCGCGAAGTAAGGAGTCAATCCTTACGTCGCGGGTTCGAATCCCAGTGTTGGACGTAGTCCTTCGGATGAGACCGTATAAACCGAGGTCCCGTGTCGCAGTAGGTGCTGGCACGAAAAAGATCCCTTCCTGCTCAATGCCCCTGAGTGCCGAGTATAGGACAAAATTTGTAGCTCTCCACTGGCAAGTGGTGGCGTCTCCATTTGATTGAAAAATATTTTAGGGTAGCTGGATTGTAAGAAAAATTACCAATCAAATTCAAAAACGTGTTTCTTCTCAAACAGTTATTAGTTTGAGAAAAAAAATGTGTTGTAGCTACACAGTAAAATTCGGGTATAATGGAGGAACGAAATTTGTTGAAACTTTCTCAGAATCTTTATTACATATTGCCATTGTGCACCTCCTTTTTTACCTTTAATCTGACACATATCCCACAATCCCACAACAATACAAGAACACTCCTATTATATTCATATGGGAGGCGGGGGTATCATTTAGTTAATATCTCATTACTCACAGTACCTCTAGTTTTAATAAAATTTAAAAAGAAATGTCTTAAAATATACATAAGCATTATAAAATTACAAGTTCGAATAGCAGCTGCTTCACAGAGGAACGTTTCAAATAGTATAAACACCAAAACTCTAAGCTTTAAGTTTTTTACGTTTAAAATAGGCACATCCAGTCTATTAATTTAATACTTTTTTAACTTGATCATTTGATCTTAATTGAGCCATTCAGATAGCTGTCAACAGCAGAGGAAATAAATTTTGTTTGAGGATGTGTTAAAGATTAAAACAAACATTTGTTTATTTTATATCTTAATTAATCTAATTATAATCTTTTATAATTAAACAAAAAAAAGTTATTGTATCTTCCATCCCGAAAACGAAGTGTAATTTTCCCTGGCAAACTCGTTCCTATATCCTGAAGCAATGTTGACCTTGTCACCTTTCTTCAGTCGAACAAGTACCGTATTAGAGCCGCTATTCCAGAATTTCTTTGGAACGGCTAAACTGTTGAATGCAGTATATCCTTTATAGTGCCCATTAACTCTCAGGAAGGGATGAGCCATTTTATTTGGATCTGTTAATGTTGCCCAGGTAAACCCATATGTCCCGTCAGAAGGTGCGGTAAAGATTCCTGTTGTCTTCTCATATGAATTCCCGTCGTTGACGAGAACTGTATCGAAGATCCATGTTTCGTGTTGTTTGTAACTTTTAGCAGTTGATTGGTAAGCCGAAAATGCAACACTGCCTTTAAAAACGAAGAAAACAGAATGGTGAATTTATATGTACAAAATATATCTTTCGCTTTGATTCTAAATCTTCTCTAAATGTCACCTTCGCTAGCCAAGGGTTTCTGATACGCTACACTATACAGAAACCCTTGGCATACGGTGCTGCGAGAAGAATATGAGACTGTTTTCGTCACATGATCTCGAATTTGAATAGGTACACACGGATTGTGTCATCAGCAGAGATCAATAACGTATTTAAATCATGAAAGTTTTGAAGAATAATTAAGAACAAAGTATTTATTTTCAAAGTTAAAATCTTTAATATAGATATTGATGTTGAAGTTTTAACATCTATGAGGAGAGCAGAATATCAGAAGCCCTTGGCTAGCGAATATGTCTTAAAGTGTGCTTGTAAAAATTTGAGGTAATACATCTTATATATCTTTTTATCACATATCTAGCCCTTTATCCCCTGGATACAGCTCACTGGATATCGTTTTCGTATACACACTATGTATTTCTACGCCACTTGACGTAATGTAAGTAAACGAATGCACGTATATGATGGAAAGAAAAAGTCCCAAATAATTCAATAATATTGTAAAGGTTGATGGAGGTGGTTTAGATGGGGTGTAATCTTCTAAATTTGAAAATGTTGAAATTATTTATGAAGTCGAGATTGAGGAAACAGGTCTGACATTGCCATTCCCAACTTACCGTCTCAAAAAAGTGAAACCTGTCTCGCAGTAGACTATGTCTGGATCGCATTTTGTATCGATAGACAAAAATGATACTGATAAATTTATTAATGAGCAAGAAATGAAAAACACATGGAGAAAACATCTATTGACATAAATTTGCGTATATAGTATCTTGAAACTCAAAATGAAAAAAAGACCCGCTAGCCAGATGGCTCACATTATGAACCAAAGCATCGAGGTTTTCATATGCACCTTTGATAGATATTTACATAAAATGAAGTATCGATTTCTTCTAAGACAAACCTGTACAAATTTATCATATTATAGCCGATTTATATGTCAGAAAAGTATTGCAAATAACTTATATTCTTTATATTCTTTGTATAAAGAAATATATGGAGATAACGAACAGTATTCAAGATTAAAGATCCATAAAAAAAAAATAATAATAAAAAACTAGGAGACTTATTGTTCACAGAACAATAAGAGGTCTTTCCACCTTCTTTAAATGTCAAATTTGTTTTCGATCTGACTCCTTAAAATTAAATTCCATGAAAAAGAAACAAAAATTGTCTGAAAGCATAGAAAATCAAAGTACTCAGAAGTACTGAAAGCCGGGCTCATTTATAGGGTAATGAACAAAGACCACGATGACAGTTTAAAATCAAGCTGATTCAGCCATTGAAAAGATGATTATATATACGAGGGCTGTCCAAAAAGTTCGTGGACAATGACGTTTTCGTCAAAATAAATGGTTCTTTATAAATCTGTTGAATATCAAAATATTTCTTAAGAAAAAACAAATCAGAATGATTTAATTTTTATGGATGGAACTTAATATTTTTGTAAAAATCGGGGTCTTAATAGGTCGCGGATAGTGCGCACGGACCAAGGTTAACATGACATAAACTCTGATATAAAGTGTTCGTATTAAATGATTATTTTCTAAATAAGACAAGTCAAAAATTAATAAAAATTTTATGTAACACAAATAAAGAGGCTATAATCATTTTATGATATCCTAAGTATCGCTTACTATACAGACAGTACAAAATCTAAACAAAAACCCTCTCAAATATGTGTCAAAACTCGACAAAAAAAATCGACGTCGGCTGTCCGCACGGGGCAGCGTCCGATAAAAAAATAAGATGTTATACGGTTGAAACGACGTAAGAGACAAAATATTTGTTAAAACAATTCAAAATTTTTGAAATATATTTAGTGTATCGATTTCAGATTGGTATATACGATTTTTCAACTGTGTGTACAAATTTCGAAGACCCTACAAGAATTTAAAAGCACATGTAATTTACTGAAAATGGAGATTTCTATTCATGACGTTATAAATCTAGCGCAGCGTCGGACTGGGCTGTGCAGTTTGTGTATACAAACTGTTTATATAGATGATGTTCGTAAATTTTTGTGCATTGTTTTGAATTTAAAAATTAAATAAATTATAATCTATACTTAAAGATTTTTGCTAGCACTTGGAAGTGCATTGCGCCTTAAAAAAGAAATGAAGTGTGTGTCCATGAACATGTGTTTAGTCAAAATCCAAATGTTTGACGTTATAATGAAATTAGCTAAACGTGAAACTTGTCCGTGCAAACAAATATGCGGTCTTTAAAGACCCCGATTTTTACAAAACTATTAAGTTCCATCCATAAAAACGAAATCGTTCTGATTTGTTTTTTTTTTATAAGAAATATTTTGATATACAAAAGATATATATAGAACCATTTCTTTGCACAAAATCGTCATTGTCCACGAACTTTTTGGACAACCCTCGTATCTATGCCATATATAGCATTAAAAAGCTTTAAAATTAATTTAAATGTAGCTAGAATTTAACAGCGTAAAATATTTGTCACATGTATCATTTCTGGGTTTTACATACCAACAAATGTAAATAAACACTGATGCAGCAAGATTATTTAACGTCACACAATTATGCACAGATGGGTCCTCAGCGGGGAGTTTTCATCAAAGCGTACATCAAGTCATTAATGATGTTTCCCGCATTTGTATTAGCCTGATAGTACACCCTTTATTTATAGAATATGACGCAGACAGGGATACCTGTTGAATACCTTTCGCATATTTTAACCAAATAATTAATCAGCGAAAACGATAGAAAGTATTTTACTATAATATTCTATTGACAATTTCAGATAACTATGAAAGTTTAATTCAGTGTTTTTATTGCCACAAAAGTGATTGCGCAGACGTACTATATTCTAACTCGTAAATTTAATTTGGCGGTGAAGAAGCAGCATTTTTTGTTGCTCACCGTCGCAATAGCCGGGCATTTCTCTACGAGAAATGAGCCCGGCTAAAAATGAAAATTAAAAAAAATTGGAATGATCTTGACCTTTGACCTTGAAAAAATATTTCAAGGTCAAAGGTCAAGGGTCACAATGCAGTTGACCCCATGCTTCTATGACTTATAGAATACAAGTTATAAGGTTTAATAGTAAGTACAAAGAAGTTAAAGGGCAATAAGTCATATAAGGGGTTATCAGATCCTTTAGCACTTATACACTGAAGTTAGGCCTAAAGATCCTTTAAACATTAGTGAAGATTTGGTGTCTCTACGGTCTATGGTTTTGGAGGAGTAGCGATAACAAGGTTTTTCGCACAAGGGGCAATAACTTTTAATAGGGTTAATCTTAGGGGACAGGAATGATACATTTGAATTAGTTTTAAGAGTACATATTTATGATGCAAAGACAATATGTATATGTTGAAAGACAAAAGAGATATAAAAAGAGCTAAATTTCTCATTTTTGGAATGACCTTGACCTTTGAACTTTACATGAATTTAAAGGTCAAAGGTCAATTAATCTTATGCAGTTGGTCCAGTGTCTCTACTACTTCTCGTTTTGAAAATTTTTAATTATTTGTAAAATTCAAAAAGTTTCAGGGGCAATAACTTATTGAAGGGGTCACGAATACTTTTGCATTGAATAGATGAAGATTCTTCTCAATTAGTCAGAGACTTTAGTGAAGGTTTCATATCTCTACGGCTTATGGTTTCGGAGAAGTAGCGATAACAAGCATTTCTTGTGAAAGGGGCAATAACTTCGAAAGCGGTCAAGGTTCATTCACGCAGGGTCAACTGCAATAATCTTTTACGGAGTACATTCTTATGGACTATAAATCTCTTCGATATATCTTGAAACTCAAAATCACACGGCGGAAAAATAAGAAGAATAACTAGGAGACTTATTGTTCACAGAACAATAAGAGGTCTTTCCACCTTTTTAAATATCTTATAGTTTTATATTTTACTCTCTTATTTAATATTAAGGGAAATGGCTTAAAAAAAGGAAAATGAATTTTTTTAAAAAAAATTGAAATGACCTTGACCTTTGATCTTGATCAGGTCTTCAAGGTCAAAGGTCAAGGGTCACATTGCAATTGACCCCATGCCTCTACGACTTTTAGTTCTATAGTTATAAGTTAAAATATTAAGTGCAAAGAAGTTAAAGGGCAATAACTCATATAAGGGGTCATTAGATCCTTTAGTACTTATACAATGAAGGTGTGCCTAAAGACCCTAAAGACATTAGTGAAGGTTTCATGCCTCTACGGTTTACTGTTTTGAAGTAGTAGCGATAAAAATGTTTTTCGAATAAGGGGCAAGACTTTTTGATATGGTCAATATTAGGGAACAAGAATGAAATCATTGAAATAGTTTTAAGAGTACATATTAATAATGCAAAGACTGTTTGCATATGTAAAAAGACAAAAGAGATATAGCTTAATTTCTAATTTTTGGAATGACCTTGACCTTTGACCTTAACAAAATATTCAAGGTCAAAGGTCAAGGGTCACAATGTAATTGACCCCATGCTTCTACCATTTATAGTTTTCAAGATACAAGGTTTAATAGTAAGTGAAAAGAAATTAAAGGGCAATAACTCATATAAGGGGTCATCAGATTCTTTTGCATTTATACAGTGAAGTTAGGTCTAAAGATCCTTAAGACATTAGTGAAGGTTTGGTGTCTCTAGGGTCTACAGTTTGGGAGGAGTAGCGAT
>NW_026931997.1:0-5015 GCF_032062105.1 Saccostrea cuccullata
ATTTGTTAATTAACTTTTCTGTTCTGTATTGTAAAGAAGAAAGTATTTTACCATTCAATGTTCGTTAATAAATACGAGGTTTTAAGTATCTGTAATGAAAATTAAATGTTTACAAGTACATTAGTCAGAGCTTAGCGTAAACGTACATGTGCAGTTGTAGCAGATTCATATTCTCATGACACAGTTTACATGCATTAATGCAGATCGCCATTATTTTAATAATTATTTAGATCTCTATTCAGAAAATTCAATTTTCTTCAACTGTTTCGTTCTTGATAGATCTATCATGTTAAATTTATTAATTTTGTTAAAGTCGTTTTCTTTAGACTTTTCCTTCGGCCAGTCTTCTACTTGTATTATTTTCTAAGATATGAATATTTAATTGCGTTTTTTGGATACATTGCAGATTGTAAGCTTTAGACATTAAATACAAATATTAAATTAATTGCATAAATTTCTTTCGTGAAATAACTTGACACTTGTAGATAGATTTATTAGATAGAAAATTAAGATGTATATTTTTCATAAATAGTAAATCTGTTTATAGAGTTTCAAAATTCACACACTTGAGAAGAAATAAAAAAAAAATACAGTCTCCATTTTATAAAAATCCATTTAATCACTGTCAATTTTGTATATATATATAAATAAACAACTTTTGTTAAATTAATACAGAGATCTCAGGTTCTTTCTATAATAAGTATATGCACTTTATAGTTAAAATATAATTTAATTGAAATAATCTTTAATCTTTAAATTTAATTCAAAATAATCTTTTCGTTTTGTCAAAAAACGTTATGCATTTTGAAACAATCCTATCAGGTTTTGCGTTTATCCTATCGTGTAGATCGTTTATCAGGTCTATCGTGTTTTGCGTTTATCGTGTTTTGCGTGTATCGTGTTTTGCGTTTATCGTGTTTTGCGTTTATCCTATCGTGCGTGTATCCTGTCCTATCGTGCGTGTATCCTATCGTATCGTGCGTGTATCCTATCGTATCGTGTATCCTGTAAAGAATAACGATGCGGGTACTGTAATACTGTATACAGTAGTGGACATCAGTAGGAGAGCAGAGGTCACCTTTAATTTTAAATATGTTGGGGGATCATAGGTCACCTTATTCTGTACATCAGTTGGGGGACTAGAGGTAACCCTGTATTGCATATTAGTAGAGGACCAGGAGTCACCTTATATTGCACATCAGTAGGGGGACAAGAGGAATCCTTATATTGTACATTAGCTATTGTAGGGGGACCAGAGGTCACCTGAAATTGTACGTCATTAAGGGGGACCACAGGTAAACTTTTACTGTACATCAGTAGGGGACATCAGAAGGAGAGCAGAGGTTATCTTAATTCTACATATGTAGGGGGACCACAGGTCACCTTATACTATACTGTACATCAGAAGGAGAGCAGAGGTCACATTTAATTCTAAATATTTTGGGGGTCATAGGTCACCTTATTCTATACATCAGTTGGGGGAAAGGTAACCCTGTATTGCATATTAGTAGGGGACCAGGAGTCACCTTATATTGCACGAAAGTAGGGGGACAAGAGGAATCCTTATATTGTACATTAGCAATTGTAGGGGGACCAGAGGTCACCTGAAATTGTACGTCAGTAGGGGGGACCAAAGGTAACCTTATACTGTACATCAGTAGGGGACATAAGTATAAGAGCAGAGGTTATCTTAATTCTACATATGTAGGGGGACCAGAAGTCACCATATAATTTACATCAATAGGGGACAACAGTATGAGGACCAGGGAACAGCTTACATTGTACATCATTTGTGGGACCAGAAGTCACCTTATATCCTATATCATTAGGGGGACCAGGAATCACCTTATATTGCACATCAGTTGGGGGACCGGAGGCAAACTTTAGATTGTACATTAGCTAAAGTAAGGGGACCAAAGGTCACCTTATATTGTACATCAGTAAGGGGACCAGAGGTCACCTTACATTGTACTTCAGTAGGGGGAGCAGAGTTCATCTCAAATTGTACATCAGTAGGGGGACCAGGGGTCACCGTATTTTGTACACCAGAAGGGGGAACAGAGGACACCTTATATTGTACATCAGCAGGGGACCAGGGGAAATCTTATATTGTACATTAGTTGGGGACATCAATAGGGGGACCAGAGGTCACCTTACATTGTACATCAGTATGGGGACGAGAGGGCACATTTTATGTACATCAATAGGGAACCCAGAGGTCACCTTAAATAGTGCATCAGTAGGGGGACCTGTGGTCACCTTATATTGAACATCAGTAGGGGAGTAGAGGACACCATATATCGTACATTGGTAGGGGGACTAGGGGTCACCTTATATTGTACATCAGAAGAGGGACCGCGATCACCTTATATTGAATATCAAGGGGGAGCAGAGGTCACCTTATATTGTACATCAGTAGGGGGACCAGAGGACACCTTATATCGTACATTGGTAGGGGGACTAGGGGTTTACCTTATATTGTAAATCAGTAGGGGATCTGTGGTCACCTTATATTGAACATCAGTTGGGGACCAGAGGACACTTACTATTACACTTTTCATGATTTGGGGGACTAGAGGTAACCCTGTATTGTACATCAGTAGGGGGACCAGAGGTTACCTTATATTGTACATCAGTAAGGGGTCAGAGGACACCATATATCGTAAATTGGTAGGGGGACTAGAGGTCACCTTATATTATACATCAGTAGGGGGACTAGAGGTCACCTAATATGGTACATCAGTAGGGGGACCACAGGTCAATCATATTGTATATCTGTAAGGGAACCTGTGGTCACCTTATATTGAACATTAGTTGGCGACCAGAGGACACTTAATATTACACATTTCATGAATTAGGGGACCAGAGGTAGCCATGATTGTACATCAGTAGGGGAACCAGAGGTCACCTTATATTGTACATCAGTAGGGGGACTAGAGGACACCTTATATTGTACATCAGTAGGGGGACCAGGGGGCACCTTATATTGTACATCAGTAGGGGGACTAGAGGACACCTTATATTGTACATCAGTAGGGGGACCAGGGGGCACCTTATATTGTACATCAGTAGGGGGACTAGAGGACACCTTATATTGTACATCAGTAGGGGGACCAGGGGGCACCTTATATTGTACATCAGTAGGGGGACTAGAGGACACCTTATATTGTACATCAGTAGGGGGACCAGGGGGCACCTTATATTGTACATCAGTCGGAGGACCAGGGGTCACCTTATATTGTACATCAGTAGGGGGCCCAAAGGACATCTTATGTTATCAGTAGGGGGACCAGAGGTCACCTTATATTATAAATCAGTAGGGGGAACAGGGGTCACTTTATATTGTACAACAGTAGGGGGACCAGGGGTCACCTCGCAACTAGGTTAAGGCCGCCCATAGGAAATAAGCCTAAAATATTCCCAAAAATCAATATAATGTTAATATTTTTTTTATAAGCATGAGTTTTCATTTAATGGAAACTATACTAATGCATATGTATGTATGGGGTCTTAACAGAGTTTGGCCAACGCGACTTCACGTACATCAGCTGTTTGTCACGTGCGTGTTTAAAATTAGAAAAAAATAAAAGTTCAACGATATAAGGATAATTTTTCAGCATGAAATTGATCGTGTTTTCTTTAAAACAAATTTCTTAACCCGAAAAGTGATGGGAGCAACCTCTCCATGCCCTAGAAATATATAAAATTTAGCCGGCTTTTGATAAACTATGTGCATATACACTATACGCATTGAAGAAATGTAAAACTACGGAAAAACTCAACAGCGCACAACATGCTCCCAGCACTTTTCAAAATAGAAGGGACAATAGCTACATGTGTATAAAATATTATGATTTATAATCAAGCGTATATCGTTGAACTTTTGAGATTTTTGAGGGGTTGTACATGTGATTGTAGTACGTTTCTGTTTAAAAGTGCATGACTGCGGCTTTATAAGAGACCTAATAGTTGTCAATTAAATAAGACTGTGAACTATTGATAAATGCATTCAAAAATATTAATCAATTATAGTCAGAGCATGCTTACTTTGATTTAATTTTCATATTTTCAGTTCAGCTAATAGCTTTATCTGCGTCTCAAGTACAGAGAAACTGCGTGTCAAACTAGCCTATGACGTCATATCTGTTAGTACAGCGAGATCAAGTTGGCTTTGATTTTACATTCGAATAGTGTTGTAATGACAAGATAAGTTACACATTGATTAATATTTACAATTATCATGAGAAATCAAAACATGTAAGAGTATATGAAAGAGAAAATTTTTATTTATTCGCCGAGATTCATTTGTACAATTTCACCGTGACGTCATAATCGAATTCCCGAGGCTCTGCATACACTGTTCTACCTTTGGGTAGCCCTTAACCTAGTTGCGCTTATATTGTACTACAGTAGGGGGACCAGGAGTCACCTTATATTGTACATCAGTAGGGGGACCAAAGTACACCTAATATTGTACATCAGTAGGAGATAAAATTAGGGGAAGACCAGAGGTCACCTTATATTGTGCATCAGTAGGGGGACAGAGCCTTCAGTTCAGTTTTAACGTTCGTTACTAGGTGGACTAATATTGTACATCAATAATATACCAAAGGTCACCTTATATGTTATTCTATTATAGAGACTAATGGACATCTTTATATTGTACAACAGAAAGGGGAACATAGGTCACCTTATACTGTACAAGAGCAGACGTCAGATTATATTGACATCATAAGGGGAAACGGAGGTCACCTTATATATTAATAGGGAGTCAGAGGTCACCCTATGTTGTAGATCATTATGAGGACCTAGGTCACTCTATATTTTACATCACAAGGGGGACCAGAGGTCACCTTGTAATGTACATACATGTAAAAAGGGAGACCAGTGGTCCCCTTTGTTGTAAATGTTTAAAGAAATGAGACATAAAAAAATTATATGAATGCAGAGAGATAAAGCATCAACGATTCTAGACCCGTCTTAACCAGCAAACACTTAAAAAGAAAACAAGGGCG
>NW_026931998.1:0-49755 GCF_032062105.1 Saccostrea cuccullata
CTGCGTTAAACAAACAGTTCTCTACTTCTTACAAGCGGTAACTATTATCGTTATAGAGGAAAAACTATCATTGAATCTCATTTCATTTAAAACATCTTCTCTGTTCAAATCTAGAGTGTAATGTCATTTCTGTACTCTCTTTCTCCCGTCTCTGGTCTATATAAATTATATCCAAAAACATGCGTCGGTTACGCATTTAACGACGTAATTTTCATTAAACTCAATTCCAACAACACTTTGAAAATCATGACACCCATCGTCTGTTTCTAATGCTATTCATATGCAAATTTGACATATTATTAAACTTTTAATTCTGGTTTCACTGATTTTAATTTGTATTCAATGTTTCATATAGTTCCAAAGAAATAAAAGCAAATGTAATAGTTATAGGCACAAATTCAAATTTTGTTCGCGTTCCAACAGACCATATCGCGCTTCATATAAATCGTCCCAACATATGAAAGATATATATTTAAGAAGTCACAATTTTAAAGAACATTGAATTTGAATATATTATCTCGATGCAAAATTTCGTGAGCTTTGGTTGCATGTTAAAAAAATTATAAATTTTGTCTACGACCTTTTTGGACAAAAAAATATTTTACTTTTTTTGGATCAAGTAAAAATATATATTTTTCGCAAACTTCAAAATAAAAAATATGGATAACCATAAGCTCACAAATAATTATTGTGTCGATATTTTGTTAGATATACATGAACATGTACAACTTGTTCATAAATTGTGTTTTTAAATTATTTCAGCTTGTGTTGTTTTCTTTTTGTTTGTTTATTTCGGGGGTTTTATTTTTTAAAAATTAAAATATTAAATCAATTTTTAAAAAGGTAAAATGAATACAATCAAAATAACAAATTTTGTTGAAAATATTCTTTAGAAAGGTTTTATTTTACAGATTTTAGATCAAGCAACCTACATTTCTTAAATGTTTGTTATTTGCATTTGATGAAATCGGTGATTCATTTCATTCAACACATGTTCCATGGAAAAACTGCCAGGGAAAATGATATATTTGTTATTGCAACTATTGGATGTTTTTTTTACAGAACAAATACACGCACAAAACTTGTGACAAAGCATTATGATTTATCAGTTATGACCGCGATTTAATTTAATCGATTTCTACTTAAAGGCATGAGGTCTTTAAAAACATTTTTATTAAGCTTAGAACAATTTCCAGGTAAGCTTGGACTTTCAGTAAGGCGTGACATTCTCGGAACTACGTAATTAGCGTCTATCAAATGGCGAATAGATTTTCATTGGTTAAGAAGTTAATAACACCAGGAACTTTAAATTATTGTTGACAACAATGAGACGACTTAAGCTCCACCTCTTTGCAGGATGAAACAATGTAATTGGTTATTCGATACACTAGTTTGCATTTGCACGAATTTCTATCGAATGTATATTATAACAGTGAAGGGAAGTTTGTAAATTTCAGAAGCTAGTTACATAACGCCGAGAATACCTCGCCTTACTGATAGTCAAAGCTAAAATGGAAATTGTTCTATGTCTTTCTTAAACTTGCATATTTCTGTTGTTCTTCAAAGTCTACAACTGAAAAGGTGAAGAAAATATCAAAGTAATTGATATGGTTGATTTAGTAGCCTAGATGCTTATCAACATTCATAAATACAACTCCTAGCTTGTATTCAGCAGTTGAAGAATCCAAGTTTATACTTGCTTTAGCTTCCTTAGATGCAAAAGTTTGGTGCATATGTGAAGAAGTGAAGAAAGCTGAAATGTTTCATGACGTACATGTACCTAAGACATTGTGTATACTAAGTTGGTGTGGTCTATCATATGATCAATAGTTAATTAAGACTACGCCTGCGTCTAGGTAAAATGTAAAAAAAAGTCCCATCACATTCACATATGGACGCTATGGGCCGGAGAGATTCCAGTCCAAGGATTTTTCTTGTTGAAAAAAATCACACATCATCTGATATCAATTTGATATTTTGATGTCATTTGACCTAATTTTCAGGATTAACAAATACTTTTTCTGTAATTCGGTAAAGATTCTTTTTCTGTATCACCATCAGAGTTTTTAGCTCACCTGAGCCGGAGGCTCAAGTGAGCTTTTCTGATCACATTTTGTCCGGCGTCCATCTGTCCGTCTGTCTGTCTAGCTGTCCGTCTGTCTGTCTGTTTTCACACTTTCGACTTCTTCTCAAGAACTGCTGGACCAATTTCAACAAAATCTACCACAAAGTATCCTTGGGTGAAGGTTATTCAAGTTTGTTCAGAGGAAGGATCAAGACCTCTACCAAGGGGAGAAAATTAAAAATTACGGAAAAATTAATTGCATCTTTCAAAAATCTTCTTCTCAAGAACCACTGGGCCATGAAAGATGAAACTTTTGTGGAAGCATCTTCAGGTAGTGTAGACTCAAGTTTGTTCAAATCATGACCCCTGAGGGTAAGATGGGCCACAATGGACGATCAAAGTTTTACTTAGGAATATATAGGAAAAATCTTTAAAAATCTTCTTCTTGAGAACAGCAAAGCCATGACTGGTCTTATTTATATGGAAGCATCCTCACGTAGTGAAGATTCAAGTTTGTTCAAATCATGACCCCAGGGGGGAGGACGGGGCCACAATGAACGATCAAAGTTTTACATAGGAATATATAGGAAAAATCTTCTTGAGAACAGCAAAAACATGATTGGTCATATTTATATGGAAGCATCCTCAGGTAGTGTTTGTTCAAATCATGACTCCCGGGGGTAGGGCGGGGTCACAACAGGACGATCAAAGTTTTACATAGGAATATTTAGGAAAATTCTTTAAAAATCTTGATTGGTCTTGTTGATATGGAAGCATCCTCAGGTAGTTTTGATAAAGATTTGTTAAAATCATGACCCTCCAGGTTTGGATGGGACCACAAAAATACATAATAACTTGTTGGGAAAAAAGCCACAGTTAGTCAAAAAATATGTAAGCATCCTTAGTTAGTGTAGTTTCAAGTTTGTATTGATTCAAAGTTTGTTCAAATCATACCCCCACCCCCATTTTTTATGATCCGGACCACTTACTACAGGCATTTACTGAATTGATTATCCCTAGCGCTCAAGTGAGCGATGTGGTCCATCAGCCTCTTGTTTAATTTTCTGTTTAACAGGAATTTTAAAGAAAATTCGGGTCGAGGGGACGAAATGAAAATAAAAATAAAAGACCAATTTTTTTCGAGTCGACACCAAAAAAAAAAAAAAAATGAATAAAAAAAAAAAAAAATAATAAAACCCAAAATTGATATGTTTTTCATACAGATTAACAGCAATAAAGCAAGAAGCCAATGGATCACATCGCTCACCTGATAAACTTTGACCATAATGTTCTTTACCTTGTATTCCAATTGTGACCCTGCCCTACCCCCGTGGGTCATGATTTAAAGAATTTAAAATTTACACTACCCTTGAATGCTTTCACACTATTTTTCTGTCTCATTGATTCTTGAGAAGACGTCTTTCAAAAATTTGTCAATATATTTCAATGTAAAACTTGGATTCCCTATTATGGCCCTGTCCTACCTTATGCCTTAGGGTCATGATTTTCACAATTTAGAATATACCCTAACTCAGGATGACTCCAGATAAGTTCAAGCTTTTCTGGCCATGTGGTTCTTGAGAAGGAGATTTTTTTGAAAATGTTCCTAAATATTTCAATGTAAAATTCGGATTCAAGATTATGGCCTAGTCCTATGCCAAGGGGTCATTATGTAAATAATTTAGAATGTACACAATTTCAGAGAGCTTTCACATAAATTTCAGCTTTTCTAGCCCAGTGGTTCTTTAAGAAGATTTTTAAAGATATTTCTATTATATTTAAATGCTAAACTTGGATTCCAAATTGTGGCCCCAACCTACCCACGGAGGTTATGATTTTTACAATTTAGAATCTTCATGTACACTACTTAAGGATTATTCCACGTAAGTTTCAGCTTTTCCGACCCAGTGGGTTTTTAAGAAGAATATTTTAATGACCACACTATATTTTTCTCTTTTCTTGATTATCTCCCCGTGTGAGGGATTTGGCCCTCAATTTTAACAATTTAAATTCCCCTTTACCCAAGAATGCTTTGTACCAAGTTTGGTCAAAATTGGCCCAGTGGTTCTTGAGAAGAAGTCAAAAATGTAAAAAGTCTACAGACGGACGGCCGACGTACAAAATGTGATCAGAAAAGCTCACTTGAGCCTTTCACTCATGATCAGGTGAGCTAAAACCTCTGGCCCTAGTATAACAGATGCTCCACATACACGATCTAATTCATCTTCTCTATTTGACGTATATATATAATTCAAAATCAAGAGACAAAGCATTCATAATCGTTAAGCTGATTGGAAAGTAAGTACCTTTTCTTTGTTAGATGATTTTTTTATTTTTTTAAATTGCCAAAAATAAATGACAACTAGTATTAATTTCATAAAGAAAAATAATAATGCTTCAATATTATGAAAAAAAAAACAAAGTTGTTGAATCGCGATACCTCGAATGTCATGATTATATATAGAAGCTTGAATTCATCAGAGTTTACATCACTTTTTACGTATGTTTAACCTCCATATCTTGAATTTTGGGATATCTCGACGATTCCCCTTGGTTCAATCGAGTTGAACATTATCATTGTGTAAAATCATTTATTTAGACTATACGAGGGTTGTCCAAAAAGTTCGTGGACAATGACGTTTTTGTGAAAATAAATGGTTCTATATAAATCTTTTGTATATCAAAATATTTCTTATGAAAAAACAAATCAGAATGATTTAATTTTTATTTATGGAACGTAATATTTTTGTAAAAATCGGGGTCTTTAAAGGTCGCGGATAGTGCGCACGGACCAAGGTTAAAATGACAAAAACTCTGATATAAAGTGTTCGGATTAAAATGATTTTTTCTGTATAGGACAAGTCAAAAATTAATAAAAATTTTATGTAACACTAATAAAGAGGCTATAATCATTTTATGATATCTTAAGTATCGCTTAGTATATAGACAGTGCAAATACTAAACAAAAATCCTGACAAATATGTGTCAAAACTCGACAAATAAAGCGAACGTCAGCCGTCCGCACGGGGCAGCGTCCGATCAAAAAAATAAGTTTTTATTCGGTTGAAACGACGTAAAAGACAAAATATTTGTTAAAACAACTCAAAATTATTGAAATATATTTAGTGTATCAATTTCAGAATGGTATATACGATTTTTCAACGGTGTTTACAAATTCGAAGACACTACAAGAATTTAAAAACACATGTAATTTACTGAAAATGGAGATTTCTATTCATGACGTTGTTATAAATCAAAGCGCAGCGTCGGACTGGGCTGTGCACTTTGTGCATACAAACTGTTTATTTAGATGACACTCGCAAATTTGTGTGCATTGTTTTGAATTTTAAAAACTGAATGAATTATAATCTTTACTTAAAGATTATTGCTAGCACTTGGAAGTGCAGTGCGCCTTAAAAAAGAAATGAAGTCTGTGTGTCCATGAACGTGTGTTAAGTCAAAATCCAAATGTTTGACGTTATAATGAAATTAGCTTAACGTCAGACTGGTCCGTGCAAACAATCTGTGATCTTTAAAGACCTCGATTTTTACAAAAATATTAAGTTTCAACAATAAAAATAAAACCATTCTGACTTAATTTTTAATAAGAAATATTTTGATATACAATCGATGCATATATAGAACCATTTATTTTGACAAAAACGTCATTGTCCACGAACTTTTTGGACAACCCTCGTATGTGAAGTTAATTCATTCCATGTAATCATACAGAATTCGCATTATAATTATAATACCACATACCTTTGCCTAATGTTACTAACATTTTCACCAGAGTATTATAGTGGAAAAATAAGGAGATAACGAACGATACTGTAGTATAAAAGCTCAATTTTGAGAAGGACAAACACGGACCTCTAAAAACATATAAAACAATCTATTGAGCAAGACCATTGTATCTTACTATGCAAATGGCGGTGCAAAAGCAATTAATTTGACTAATACGAAGGGCATTCAAAAAATTCGTAGACTTTTGTCATAACTTTTTTATTTATCGTCATATTTAAACCAAAATTGATACATATATTTTAACAACAGATTCAAATATTTTGAGCAAAGAAATTGGAATATATCTTGATGTTTGTCTCAAAGATTTAGCAAAAATGGGGTCACGGAGCAGGGTCAATATTGAGTTATTGACTGATTATTCGCTTTTCATATCTATAGCCATACCTCTTTAAAATTGTCCTTAAATGAAATAAAATTTACATACTTAAATTTACTATTGTTTCATTTCTTCAAAAGCAAAAAGTTAATGTAATACATTGCTTTGTTTAAAAGATAATTTCTATAGACAGATACTTGATTTAAAAAAGCAAAAAATCATGACGTTGAAGGATCACGGAGCAGCAAGTAGCAATATAATTTTGTTTTGCATTTGGAAACTTTTAAAACAAACTCCGAAAATGCTGGAGAGACCAGGAAAAATACATAAAATGAGCCGTGTATTTATTTATAATGGAACAGACAATTTTTGAGGGGTAAAGACTTTAAATGGGGCGATGGGCGTTCTGCAAAAAACAAATTATATTTCAAAATATTTTCAAAAGAATTGGTAACGTCATGAAACGTGATGTGCACTTCACTGTTGCGGAACTTGTAAGGGCAGAGTTACATGGTAAAGGATTTGAAAAATTGACAATCTTATTTAAATCATACTCAAATACATTTATGTATAAAAATATATGTTCTTTAACCGTTATACTGTTTTTGACCGTGCTCCTATAAAAATTAATTTTGATCTTTTTTACATTTAAAAATGTACTGATATTAAGATTTGTAAAAATAATGTGATGATAAGGAACATTGTCTACGTATTTTTTGAATGACCCCCGTATAGCTAAACATTCTTGGCTCTATCGTGTGAAGACGGGGCATTTTTTGGAAATCGGTACTTTACGTATAAAGTTATGCAATTCTTGTAAAATACAATCAATTATACATTTATTAATATAAATCCAGCCTATAAATATTAATTTTGATATATACATTTAACCAACCTATAAAAATTAATTTTGACCAGTCTAAGTGGAATATATACCAGGTATATCATGGGCTGCTCTCCTTCATGTTGTCTTTTATAATTGGTACATACATGTATTACATGCTTAAAAAATTCTTTGTTTGCAGTTGCCGACCTATAATTTTTAGACTGGGTCGGTAGGTAGGCATTTTTTTTTTTTTGGAAAAAAAAAATCAGATTTTTGTTCGATAACAATTAAAAGACGTTTTCATACACCTACTAGACATAAATTAGCTCACCTCTTATAAACTACTGAATGATTAAAAACGTGTCAAAATTTGAAAACGAAACTGTTTCAATATTCTGAAAAATTAAAGAAAAAAAATCAAATTACCAAACGGCTAAAAAAAAGTTTGGGTCGGGTGCATTTTCAGTGGGTCGGTCGGCAACTGCAAACAAACTTAATTTTATTTTAGGCCTAAATGATTTTCGGTATGAGATATATTTTTCACAGAACTTTAAAATGGGATTTTCAATCATCCGACTGCTATTGGCTGCACTCTCTTTGATGTTTATTGGATCTGTTTGCGGAATTCTGTCAGACGAGTCGTCATTGGTCAAAACAAATTTGGAACACCTGCTTTGTATGTTCAATGATTAAGTAGTTTTATAATTCAGAATTATTAAATTATTTGTAATACTGTAAAATCACGTATTTTCGTGGGATCAAGTTTTCGTGGTTTGAGAAAAAATATGGGTTCATCGGGATTTTATTTCATGGATGAAGAAACGCTAAGTAGTAATATATGTGAAAATTATTTTATCATAGTGTATAAAAATGAGTTTCTTTATACCTCAAAACCACGAAAATTAACCCCCACAAAAAGCAGTGATTTCCCCGTAAATGGATTATTGTAATGATATATTCTCAATGACCGTGTAATGTAGAAAAGCGCCGCTAGAATTCCATCGGCATCGAAAGCAAGTTTTTTTGACTTGCCTAGATAGCCGAGCGGTCTAACGCGCTGTTCCTGTACTGCTAGGAGTCAGATTCCGAAGGTCGAGAGTTCAACACCGGGCTGGGGCGGAAGTGGGTATATATATGTTACAGTAAATATGTGTAATCGGGAATTTCATGTACATTGTATTCCCTAAACAATTTAGTAAATACAGGTATTTGGCCGTTTTAGAAAGTATGCGTAATTACTAAATTGCTAGGAAATTCATGTATTAACTGAAAGTTTTAGCCAATTTTACACGTTTTTACTGAACTAAGCTAGATAAATATACATATCCTTAAAACATTCCGTAAGTACATGTATACAAATACCGGTACAATTTTTTTTAAAGCAGCATTTTATAAGAACTGTTTTATAAATCTGACGTTATGCATTAATGTTGAATTTCTTTCTTAACTGCTAATGTTAATGGATTCCCTGATATTCAAATATATTCGTAAAGAAGATATTAATTTGAACTATTAAAATATGAGGGTGGAAAATTCCTTTTCGTAAAGTTTCATCTTGAATTACTGACTTCAATATCGTTAAATAATGTGAATTTTCCAAGTTTTATGCATTTTTGAGGAGATTAAATGATTATTTTTTTTTAAGATTTCAGCCAGGTAGCATCGATTTTGAAAGTGGGGGGGGGGGGGACAGGCACAGATTTTTTTTTGTTACTTACCTGTAAAAGTTGACAAGCAAAAAAAAAAAAAAAAAAAAAGTAACTTGCCCGAACTCGAAAATCCTATTTCGTGGGGGGTTGGTTGGGGGGGGGGGTTCCATTATTAGTTTCTTTCAATAATCATTTTTATAAGCTTACGGTACTAATGCAAGGCGCACCAATTAAAGTGGGGGGGGGCAACCAGACTTTCAATGAACATTTTCAATAGTAAAAGTATTGTTGGCAAAAAAAGTTGCCCCCCCCCCCTGTTGCTACGTCCCTGGATTTAATAACTTCAAGTTAGTGAAAGTATGCTGTGATTTAGAAAACACATTCCAGAAATTGAAAGCAGAAGATCTTTAAGTTTTTTAGTCAATGTTTACAAATAATACAATTTTTAAAATTGATAAATAATCAAAATTTTATTTCAAATATTATTTATTCACGCATGATAATTATGCTAACTGATATCAACATTTAATGCACTGTGCATGTGTTTATATATTATAATTCATATTTTAAGTCTGAAAATATGTGTAAAAAGTATGGAAAAAGTGCAGTAAATACGTGCACTCCCTAACTGAAATTAGGAAAATACTACGTGTATTCCCAAAGCAGAATAGGAATTCCATGTATTTCCTATATGGAAAGCACTAAAAAAACCAGCAACACTATATATCCTAAATGTCGGATCTACCGAGATACAAGGTCACGGATGGAAATTTATATAAAGCACTAAAAATGACCAACGACATGAACAATAAAAATTGTCAAAAAAAGCACGGATGGAAATTTATATAAAGCACTAAAAATGACCAACGACATGAACAATAAAAATTGTCAAAAAAAGCACTAAGAAATTCACTTTTACATGGATACTCACTTCGGCCCAGCCCGGGATTGAACTCTCAACCTTCGACTTGCCTCTAGATAGCAACGCGGTCTAGCGCGCTGTTCCTGCACTGTTGGGAGACAGATTCCGAAGGTCGGGACTTCAACCCCGGTCTGGGGCGTAAGTGGGCGTAAGTGGGTAGCCATGTAAAAGTGAATTTCTTTTTGCTTTCTATATTAATATTTTTTCACTTTAGGGCAGTTATGTTAGTTTAAGAGTTGTTATAAATTGTGCTTTATATAAATATATATATTTTGATTTTTTTTTTTTTTTGTAGTAGAGAATAATATTCTCCCATATCTTCAGAGCATTCCAATTCCCGAACAAACTGGCAAGAAAGGTTCTGTTCAATACAAAGCAAGCAAGTATGCACTTTCATACGCTGATCTAGAGGGGGTGGGGGTGGGGTGGGGGGTCGGAGGGTGGTGACTTGGACCCCTCCTGGAATTTTGAAGAGTTATTTAATGCATAATTACACTAAAGCTATTAAAAGTGACCTTGAATCCACCTAGAAAACGCGGATTCCTCATAGAACACATAGATCTATGTGAAATTGGTATGAAAAAGCATTGTATGAGCTTTTAAAAATCATATCCCCCCTAGACACACAAACGAAATTTTCATGTTTGGGAAATGAGTTTACGTTCTTTTTCTAGACATTTCCAGGTTAGAATTTATTATTTGCCTGGGCATTGACCCCCCCCCCCCCTGGAAAAATCTTGATCCGCACCTGCATTTTCAGTCATTTAAGCTGTCAATAAAATTTGAATGTTGATGTGTCTAAAGAGTCTTAAACTGATATTGCTTTATTTTTGCAGTTTTCGTATAGAAGCTTTTACTCTTCCAAAAATCTCAGTGCAAAATCTTCAACAGAATCCACTCATTCTGAAATTGACTGTCGAAGGTGGGGGAATAAGCGGAAAGTTTGACTTTTGGTTCAGATATAAAACATGGCTGTAAGTCTGAGAGAGAGAGAGAGAGAGAGAGAGAGAGAGAGAACTTTACTACACCCTAATATTGTTTTTTCCTTCGATCGTTATAAAATAGTTCTGTCTTCTATACAGACTTAGGCACACAGATGATGGATATGTAAATTTGAGTGCAGGTAAAATCGGATTGGAAATAAAAGTAACAGCAGGTGTGTATATGTTATTTTGAATTTAAAAAATACGTATATATATATATATATATATATATATATATATATATATATATATATATATATATATATATATATATATATATATATATATATATATATATATATTCTCCTAAACCTTGCTTCTAATATTATATTAGACATAAAATGATATTCATTTGAGTGAAAACGTGAAATTATATAAACTTTTTTTAAAACCAGATTTGGCCAATAAGTCCATTCAAGTTAACAGTTGCAGTAGCCCCCGTACTTCTATACGCCTGAAATTCCATGGAACAAGATGGGCTTGGATTTATAATATTTTTAAAGGAATACTAGCAAATGAACTAGAGAAAAGATTATCTGGTTCTGACGGCCTGGTAGGTATCATTTACTTTTATGAAAAGGAGCATACGGCGCGTGTGACCAGTAGGCAGGGGATGGTCACTCCTCCATGGCACCTTATCACACCTGTTTTGGAGTTTTGATGTTGATGTTCTGGAGGTCCATGTTTGCTCCGCTCCTATTTTGTATTGTTTTACGGACTTTTGAGCTTGAATACTCTCTATATTTCATAAATAAATGTACAAGATTAAAAAATATTAATAATCATATTATATTCCACTTTTTTCGAGAATAATTATTGAAAAGCTATATTTTATTGCTTGAACAGATTTGTAAGGGTGTCACAAAGGCCATTATAAGAGGAGAGAAAAAAATCTTCGACAAGCTGGAAAAAATTCAAGGTAAATACCCCCCCCCATTTTAATTCTTTATTAAAATATGAGTATTAATAATCGATGAAACAACACATTTTTTAAATATATTATGATGTATAGACAAATATTTTTAAAACTAAATTACAAATTCTACAAATTGTATTTCAGGCTAACCTATCGAAGTCCATTGTCTTCGTTGTTTGTCATGAACATAATAAACCATGTTTTATGACAGTTACTCTAGTTTGTTTCTTGTTGATTTTTCAAACAAAGAGCTGTTATAACAAATGTGAATTTTGACGTGACTTTGATGCAGATTTTTGGATACATGTTTGAATACTGTAAACCAATTTTATTCGCCTTGACTTCACTTCGCGATTTACCAGGTAAAAACTAGTTCATGACGATTAATTTTCACGATCAAGCCTATTTTGGATCTGTTTTCCTGAGGGACATAGACTTTAAAGATCAGTTCCAGGCGAGAACTTTTCGCGATGACAGAGCTCTTGCTAAAATATCTCAAACGCAAAAAAGTTGTTTTACAGAAATTCATACGATCGTCGATTTTGGCAAGGTTTTGGAAATACAAGATTGCTGTAGAGTGTGCATGTCCTGGACATTTTGATGCACATTTTATTTCTCTTCCTTGGTGTTCATTTAATGTTGCTACATTGTATTCATAATCTAGGGTCATTTGTCTACAGACTTTAAATTGATGTTTGATTTTGACAAGGAGCACAAGACGAGTGATGTGTCTGGTCAACAGTGGATGCTAAGCCCTCTATGGCAACAGATCTCCCACCTTCAACGGTCTTAGGGGTCCGTGTTTGCATTTTTCCAAATTTTGATATTGATTCTTACCATCTGTGGACTTTTGGAATATGATTCTGTTGGTTTTCTTCACATAACCAGTAATATTTAGGTGTCCTTTTCACTATTGGCATTGTATTAATGATATCATTTTTTCATCCTTCACATGCATATACTCGTACAAGTCTATAAAAAAATAAACAAATTAAACATTTCGTTCTCAAAACAATAGATAAGCAACATGCACAAAAATAATTAATTACATTAATAAACTTCGAAAATATATACAAAATCATTATAATGACTTACATATAGAATATAACATTTCCAAACACATTTTGCAATAAATCCTAATTTGACCACACACTCAATGGCAACAATCTTGTCTAAACTTTGCGTATATGCACGCATAATGCAGTTTTTATGCTACTAAGCTGTATATATTATAATTAATTTAAATACCGGTAAATAATTTTTCGTACCTTCAAGAGAGATCATAAATAAAGGATAAAAATAAATCAAGTATACTCAAATTGCAATTCAAGTGATTGTTCATTGCTTTAGAGTACATGTTACTTCAAATTATAATGGGACTTAGATTACTCTTTCAAATGAAACCCATCTATATCTATCTTGTGCAATGAAAATTTTGTAACATGTGAGTATATGTTTAGTAGAATCTTATCCATGTATTTTAACTGTGTAACTCATATACTGGTAGTTTTTGTCAATCTTTGTTGCACAAAAAATAATAATTATAATTGTTTACTTCATGACATACTTTTACTTCGCCTTAACAAAATTATCATACACTTTATATATATAATCTCCACCTCTCTCTCTTTCGATCTCTTTTCTTATTCTGATTAAATATAGATATACAAAGATGATCTCACAAAGGGATTAAACAATTAAACACACAATACATTTAATCTGTTTAACTTTTAAATTAGATTGTGGTTTTATTGCCCTAGGAATTAATTTTATTTTATAAACTTTGAGGTAGTCAACGAATAACATGTTCAAGGTAATTCTATTTTTTCCTCATGTTTGAGCACGCATATAAATTACATGGTTATTTTGTATCTAATAGATTCGTTATCATGCTCCTAAAATGTACGAATAAATGGTATCACATAAATGTATATTTGTCGTACACAAGAGTATTCGTATTAGGTGGAATCGATATATTCATTATTAATATGAATAAATTTTCATTATGTACGCATGTAGTACAACTTAATTATTGCTTTTTCAAAAACTAAAGCGAAAAAGAAAATACTTTGTACAAAATGCTAAGATCTAATAGAGATAGAGAAAATGTTTAGCCTTTTTATATTTCACTTTTTAAGGCAATTGCACTTTGAAATAATTCTAAAAAAATAAAAGAAAAAAATATTCCTTAAATAAATATTCATCATTATTTGGGGAAAAAATTATCTCGAGAAAATTGTAATAACTGTAATTGCAATAAGACTAAATGATATTAGATTGACAAATCAAACTGTTAAGAATTGCAGTATACATCAAATTATATGTTCCATTTTCAAAGTTGATACATTTTTAAGGCTGTTAGTCTTCCAGAAATTCAGACATACTTTTTCTTCTACATTTAGGATTATTCTTCCAACTTAGATCTGAAGCTCTTTTTTGCATAAAAATTGATATACAACAAAGTCTGTGTAGGGATTTTTTTTTCGAATAATTTGATTTATCTCACAAATAAAATTGTATATTTTCTTGATTTTTTCATTATTGTCAAATAAAGAGAGATTTTATTTTTGCTTCATTATGAATAATATTTATTTCTTATGGTGAATAATGCCATAAGTTTCTCTCTAAAGAAAAGACTTAGGGTCAAATTTTGCTTATGTAATCTTCGTAAAATATTTTTATATATTGTACATTTGTAGACAATAAAATAATTCTTAAGGACAGATGATACAAACAAAAAATGGATGCCTGGATTGGTATATATTTTATGGCCTTATTTCATTGCAAATGCTGCAAATGATAAATTTCTAGAATATAAAGAATTTGTAAACCTTCTTTGATGTTCAAAAGTCTACCTGTCTGAAACCAAATTTATCAATCTATAATTTTCACTTTAAATTCCATTTTTGTCCGAATTTGAGTAAAAGTTAAAAACTACGCGGTGAAAGTTATTCATTTTATTCTTTAAAACATGACCCAAGTTGTTATTTTCAAATTCTTTGACAAAAGTTTGTTTGTATCATCTGTCCTTAAAAAGAAAAGATGTGAAAGAGTACTTAATTCCAATATTCGATACAAATATTAACTTATCACATAAAGTTTTTGTTAATATCGAACAGTTTTACAAACCTAGTGAAACACGTAGTAACAAGTGCTCATTATAATTTTTTTCGTACACAGTCTTTCTTCCTCTTTCAACAATTTTCTTATTTCTCAATTTTTTATGAATAAACTTTAAATTGATTAGAATTATTCAGTATCGGCATTGTCTAAGCATACTAAGGGAAGGTTAAAGACTTAAAGTAATCACGTTTATCATAGAGCTTGGTAGTTAGATTACCATTAAGGTCTTCTTCAAGTAAAATATCTAAATATGAAACAAATGTGTCCGACTCTGGGGTATCTCTTATAATAAGCTCACTGGGATATATTGTATCGATGTGAGAATGGAATTAACCATAATTGTTAATTGACAATACGTCATCGATATATCTAAATGTCGAGTTGAAGGCAACAGCCAGCATTCTCGTCTTTGAAGTTAACCTTGACAAAGAAAGACAACGGGCAATTTTCAATCTGAGGAGCCCACGTGAGCATTTTTACTATGATGAGCTAACAAAATCTTAAACCAACATGTACAGCTCAACGAACTTTTTAAGCTCACATGGTTTGTCGCACAAATTAAGGTCACATTGTTTTGATGTAATATTGTGTATCGAGGCATCAAAATACATTTTAAAAGTACGTATTTGTTTACATTTTTTGAGTTTTACCGGGGGTATTTTATTTACTAAAACGTAATTCACACATATCAATTGGTACAACTTTGATATTTTCATGGCTGAAAAATAACAACCACTCTCAAATGAATTTTTGTCGTTTCTTGCCAATTGCAACTGTCTTTTTTATCCGTTCTTTTGAAAGCAATAGTTCTTTGCAAAAACGTAGACATGGGCACAGTTTAATTACTGTAACTTGTATTTTCTGTACATTTTGACTCTTTAGCTCGGGGTGATAATAGTATTTTTCATCTGTTTGACTGCCTTGTATGTTAATAAGGTGGGGTTTTTCAGAGTCAACTTCTAAAATCTGGACTCATGAGAGATTCATCCCACTGCAAAATTCTAACCTTTCAAACCGTAAATGCAGAGGGATTTTCCTTTTCATAGAAGGAATTTACTTAAAAAAAAATAAATAATACTTCATTATCCTACCCTTTTATGTGGTTTCCTTTTGCAATGTTACCCCTTTTCGGCGCTACATTTCGACAAAACCAAGAGGAGTATGGTAAATGAACAAAATTTTTTTAAAACTACTCACTGTTAAAAAGAAAATTTAATAATTTCAACTACTTGGTATCAAGGAAAGTTCGTTTTATACAATTGTTAAAAACCTATGGTAAATTCGTAGTCGAAATATCGTAGCATTCATATATAAATTCCCCCTAAAACATCAACTTTGGAAACTTAAGATAATAATTCTAAAAGACATACATGTATATGCTTGAACATTATATATGTATTATGACGTAAGGTTTTGTCATTGTACTGCAGTTTGAAAATGGTAATTTTTATTACAGCAATGTGACCTTAATTTGTGCGAAAAACCATGTGAGCTTAAAACGTGCGTTGAGCTGTATGCATTCAACAAATTCTACAGTCTTACATTGTAAATAAAAAAAATCTACTCTGAATTTACAATTACTGAACAAATTTGTGTGTAGAAAAGGAAACAACTTGTTTAGAATTGCATATCTGTATTTACTGTAAGAATATTGTAAGAGTAAAATTGTATATCTAGGAATCCCTTAAAATATCATTTGTGAGAAATATATTTGCAACTGTGTTTTTTTTTCTCTCAAATCCTCTGCATTAGTATTTTTTAATATAAAATGAATAACTGGGAAGGTTGAACAAAAAGTGAATACTTAAAACCAATTCTGAGAGTAAAAAATATTTAGTTTAAAATATATTTTATTCATAGAAATGGATTTATCATATTACTATAAAGAAGCTCTTGTATTTTAAAGAACAAAGCGCCGTCTTCTGGTTGAAAAGGGCAAGTGGAATTGTACCTAAATAATAAATGTCTTTGAACGATTTCGATATTATATAATTTGAATAATTATTTTACTTTATTTGAACAAAATAAAAAAAATGTCTTTTTCGCAAAAGAAATAAAAAGAAATGTGGATAACATCCGCTGAGCAATATAATTTTAGTGTTTATATTTTATTAGATATACATGTGCATTAATTTTGTTTAAAAAAAAAATCGGGTTTTTTTTCTTTTTCTTTTTTTTCATTGTCTGTTTTTTTTTTTTTTGGTCGTTGTTTTTTTTTTTAACTTTAACGTCCCATCTCGCTGTTTGTTGCTATTGCTATCTAAATGTAGTTTTAAAAATAGAATATCAATTTAAAAGTCAAAATAGGTGCATGTAGAGGTATTTAATAGAAATAGAAAATTTTGTTGAAAACTTCCTTTTAAAAAGGATTTGTTTTTACAGCTTTTGGATCAACTAATCTACATATCTTAAATACCATGCTCTGAATGACACAGGTGAGGTAAATGTTTACTTTTCTTACCTTTTCTATGGAGCAACCTTACGTTATCTCTAAAATTAGATTTTGTACCTTTATGGGCATTTACTTAAACTTTAAAATTCGGTTAAAATCTGCACTAACATTAACAAAAGATAATAAAATAGAATATTGAGATTCCACTTTCTCTTAATAGTTTTTCATAGAAATTTAGCGTAATAATACACTGTGTTTATTCACAGTTGATGAAAAATTTAAAATATAAGAAGAAACTTCCATGAAATCTATGGAACATACTAAGATATTCAAAAACAAAAATTAAGGTTTATAGTAATTTTTGTTTTTACTACCACCCGGTAAATTAAAAAATTAGAATATGACAAATACCCTAATTTTACAATTTTAATTCAACAAAAATTACAATAGTAATTTTTGTATTTACTACCATCTGGTAAATTAGAATATGACATTTGAATTAATATCTACTAAAAACAGTGAAAATTAAAAATACATAGAGGAATTCATATTATAAAACATGACAACAACAGCAAAAATAAAACATTTTTGTAAGACTTCTATAAATTTTATACATTTGACTATTAGTCAATCAAAGCGGGTACAAAATTAAGCACAAATATGTGATTTATAGAAACTTCAACTAAAATAAATATATTCACACAAAAACATTTTTATTAATACACACTGTAATTCGTTTGTTTGTATTTTGGTAAAAATATCATAGGTATAAACATTGAAGATTTACTATTTCCACAAAACCTGTTTATTTTCTGAAAAGGTTCCTAATTGTATTTGGATACCTAGATTTATATTTTCTGTTGTTGAATTTCTGATTAAATTGAAGAACTGTTTGTATTTGATATTGGTTTCCCCCGAAAAGCATTAAAAACGTCAAAGGTTGGTTTAAATAAACAGGTAATTGCATCCACCATTAAAATCCAATGAATCTCAAATTTTACAATTTCTAAGTAATACAGTGACAACATCTCTAAAAATAGGGTGTCGTTTTAGGAATAAAATATGGAACTTTGTCAGAAATAGAGATAAATAAGTTCAAAAGGGAATGGTTTAGCATTATATATTTAAGAAAGTGTAGCATTGGCAATAACAACATTAATTATGCAAATTTATGCTGTGTTATGAAAGGTTGAATTTCAATGTATGTTTGATTCTAACTTCCAAGACTTAAAATAACATCATTTCTCAGCATTTCAGTAATTCATTTATGCACAGTATATTATGTAACATAAAAAACTCTTTCTTTGTCTCTCCCATGAAATTCATGGATCGAGATAACAAAATGTATTCAAACTCAAAAGTCCTTTAAACAATACAAAATTGGAGCAGAGCAATAATGGACCCCTGAATATCAGAGGTAGGATCAGGTGTCATGAGGAGTGAGCATTCCCTTCCGACTGGCAAGTACATTCGTATTAACAACAGGCCGCGTGCATAATTTGACAATTAGTTCTGATATTACTTTTAATGCATCATTTTCAATCTTAAACTCCTCCACGTTTCAAATTGTTTACATAATCAAGTGTAAGAATAAAACGGATCACAAAAAAACGAGTGCATGGTCAGTTTTCCGATTTTTCTCACTTTTTTCAATTTTGATTAATTTTTAAAACGAGTTCTGTTCTATGAAATCTAGAGCAAAGGCTTGTTTATCTACGAGATTTACAACTTAGTGGTATACTGACTGCTGTTTCATTATAAAACAAGGATACCAAAAGTCTCCATAAAGTCACATTTAGCAAAGTATAATAACCTTGTCAACAAATACAATACATTTATATCATTAAGTCGAAGGCTGACTGACGTTTTTCATACAAATTGTTAAAGTAATATGTACACGTTGAATTGTTTCGAATTTTCCCTTTGTCAGATTATTGCAAGGAGAAAACAGCGGTTGTGACAGGCCGTTAACAGAAGAAGCGTATCCCTCCATGGCATCTGATCCCATCTCTGAAGTTTTTAGAGGTCCGTGCTTGCTCTGCTTAAAATCTGTATTGTTTTAAGGACATACGAGACGTTTCTCAATAATATACAATTTTCCCCAAGAGTTTGTTATTGAAGAATTACTAACTTTAACATGTTTACTCACAGAAAATTGAGGTTTGTGTGAGCTACCAGAGGATGGCATTTCTTTAGGAAAAAAGTTAATATGCCAAAATCATATTTTTTTTTAGCCCCCCCCCCCTTCGTTATCTCTATAATTCAGTGTATAAACATTTCATTTTTTCTTTAAATACTGTCTTTAATGTTATGCACTTTGGGAACGAAATTAGATTATTAATAATAATTTTATCTTGGGATCAGGTGTTGATTACATCTTTTTTCCATTTCCTAGGCTTAATAAATATAATATTTAAGTCTACTCACATATATTACATTTAACGTTTAAATCTAGATAGTAATACACTGTAGAAAAATCAAATCATCAGATTTAAATACATGTATCCTAACTGCTACAATACCATATGTAACAAATCACATTACTTTACAAACAAAATACCATATGTTACATATACTGTAATAAAATGAACAAACAGTTATTGGACTATGGAGTATAGTTAAAGGCGTACCATACATCAAAATTTTATTGATTCATAATACATATCATTGAATTTGATATCAGTGTAAACGAATCAACGCCATTTTAAAATTATGAGAAAATCAATGAAAAGAGCTAGACTGTTTGTTTAGATGAAAAAAATAATAAATGTCCAGAGCAAAAATCGAAAAAAAACATCTTTATTTCTCACGGTGATGATAGGTAACGAACACAGCTGTACTGTAATCTCTAACGTTTTAAAGCAATATGAGCTGCATTTTTTGAAAAAAATTATTTTGCTGTTAAAATGATGTGTTATTATGAGAAATTTGTATATAACTTAAACCTTTACATGTATGATCAATTAGACTAACGTAAAGCAAGAGAAAGGCTTCTACAGTGTATATATAATTTTTACGGGAACGTTTAGTTCGTCAATACTAATTCTGGTTCAACCGTGAGCTTTCCTCTTATTGTTGAACCCAGCTTCTCTTAAAACCTCAAGACAAAAACACGAGTTACAAATATTGTACTTTTATATAGAATCAGCATGGAATAAACTTCTTATGAGTTTGGGAACTATCAGCACCGAAGGTCTGATTCCAACTGACTATCATTTTCAACAACAAATCAAACATACTGAACAAAGAGCGAGTAAAATAAAAGGATTAACAAAAGGTATATAGAAATCAAGTATCAAACAATTATTGAGCGAATGGTGACATTTTAGCAGTATGTATATAATAGAATTAAAGATGAAAGAATAAGTGTCAATGTCAATTAAGGAATTAGCTGTCCAATCTCTGACTATGCCTCAGGTGGGATTAAGGCTGTGCGGAATTTATATAATTTATCACATTTGCCGAAATATATGAAAAGTTTTGACAACAATTTATACAAGGTCCGAAAAGTTAATTTACACAGTAATTTAAAATAAGTTCAAAAAATGTTGTATTTTACATCGTAACACTTGCTCCGCCTTCGCGTAAAACACGTCCTCGTGTTTTGATTTTTTTCTCTCTCAATAAAACCGGCCTCTTCTTGGTCTTCCGGATCCTTGACATCTCCGGGATTGACAACGGCTTTGATTTTCTAAAAGGACCGATTCTATGTGATCTCTGTCATCCTGCAATGTTTCGATGGTCTGCAGCAGGGCCTTGTTTTGGTTCCTTAACTCTTTGCTCGTTTTCTCACCTTCAGTCAGAATTTTCATTACATACTGGTTATGTTCTTTTCCGATCTCGTTTAATTTCCTCTGCATTAAGTTCATAATCACTTTATCACCATGGGCGTCTTCTTTCAGTTTTCGAAATTTCTCACGAAGTATGTTATCATTAGAATTCCTTGATTGTTCTTGCATCTCCTTTTTCATAGCCATATTTTGATTTTCAAGTTTTTCGATTTCACATTGCGCTTTTGATAATTTGATCGCCATATTTTTCTTCTCTTTATTTGACATGCATAGTTGGATTTTAACATTTTTCAGCTCAGTTCGTAAAGTAGACGATGTGTCGCAATATAATCGAAACTGGCTGTCTCTAACGGAATTAAATGGTAATTCTCGCAGAATTCGTTTGTTTTCGAGATACTTGCTCAGTCGTTTCATGTCTCGCGCTTTCCTTTTGCGTGGAATTACTGGTTCTTTGTGTTCGGGTTTTGGCGCTGCTTTCTTCATCTGTGTAAAACACATCCTCGAATAATGTCCAATTCTGTGACATTGGTAACACTTCTGGCTTAACGCAAAACATAAAACGTTAGGATGCACGTTTCCGCACCTTCCGCACACTGGATGCTGGCATGAAGGAAAGTTGAACTTTCTCTGTCTCCACTGCGGTCGGAAAGAATAATCCATTGCTGGTCCTAAAACGTCAGCTTCATCTGTCAAAATCTGGGGAAAACTAGCTGTGTAGCTCTTGTAGAGGTCCAGGATCTGACTACTACAAAGTATATGTAGCAGTCCCGGGTGTCGTTACCCCTGTAGCAGATTCGCGTGAATGACTTTAGTGTATTGGACTCCACTTTGGAAACGATTAGCGTGTGCCAGATTAACAAACTGCGATAATCTCTTCACCGGATTACATGTGCCTAAAGAACTATGTTGTGACAATGATTACTGGATCCATGTGCCTGAAGACTTTTGTGGTTACAATGATTATGTTCGATAAAAGGTGTTTGTTTAACTTTTAATTAATGTGTATTGACAATATGTGTGTTTGTGTTTCTAATATGGTTTAGTGTGTTGCTTGTCTTTGCTGTAGGTTCTCAATTATTTTTTTCTCTTTTGTCATAAGTAGATTTAGTTTGTATTATTTCGTTTGTGTTATGTTTCAATGTCTTACTTAACAATCAATTGTACTTGTATTTCTTTTTTTTTTTATCATGTATATATAGTATGTTTAGTTTTTGTAGTTGTATATTTCATTTGGTATTTTTATTTTTTTTTTCTTACAATCATTTTTTTTTAACTTCAGAGGACTGAAGTTAGGCGAAGAAGGGGGTAGTGTGACAGTGCACATTTTAATGTTTTTGAATTCTGACATAATTTTATATAATCAAGGATAATCAATATTTATTTTATTCTTCTAACTAAATTATAAGCAAATTTTATTTAAAAGTTTGTGATTTTGAAAATAGGAAATATTTAGAATTAAGTGTACCTTCTAAATAAATAAATTAGTTTATTTGTTCGGATTAACATTCACGCATAAGTTCCCTTTATTTCTTGATCAACATATGTTACAATCTATTTTAAGTAATACTTTCTCACATATCGGCAATTATCAATGGTAAAGTTAATTTGTAATATAAACATTTGCTTGTCTATCTATTCATCTGTCAGAACATACATATTTGAGTTAATTGCTATCACTTCTGGATTAACTCTTAACAATAGATGCCAGAATAAGTGAGAAACTCTTCGGCAAGTTAAATCAAACTCTAGGTAATAGGGGACGCTATCCTTGTGAGGCTCCGTTAGGGATATCAATTAAAATCTATTAATGACAATTGTAATTAAATATAATTATCCCCCTTGAGTGACCTCTCAAAGGACAGGTTGAAGGTTTAAGTTTGTTATCCCGTCTCCCTCCCGTTACTTACGCTCGGGACACGAGACAATAAACACTGTATAACCTCAACCTTGTCATATTTTAAAGGTCAGTATTGAAACTTTTACTTATTTTATATTTTTATCAAATATTTAGCATTCTTAGTTATGAATTCAGTTTTATTCTATATTAACAGTTAGAATTATCATTTATCAATTATAGTTAGGATACATATTTATTGTAAAAGATTAATTATTAGTCATCACATTATTAGGTATAAATTCCTTTAAAAAGTTAAGCTAACTAAGTCAGGGAATAAATATCGTACTTCGTCGCATTATTATTAAAGTTAATTATACTGTTCTATTCCCTTCTACAATATTTTGTTCAATGTTATTTTGTTAAAATGATGTCACTTGTTAAATTGTATCAGACGCCATAACTTTTGTAATAATTGTAGCACCGGAAATGTAACCGGAAGTAAGTTTTCAATATGGCCGCCAATATTTAATGGCGGACCACTGTATTGTATCTTTAGTATAAATTTAAGTACTTGATCATTTAATTCAACATAAATATTTCATGTTTTGTACATTAATATCAATCAATAACATCTTGTAAATTAATTGATCTTTATTATGTTGTAATATACTTACTTACGCTCGGGACACGAGACAATAAACACTGTATAACCTCAACCTTGTCATATTTTAAAGATCGGGCCAACAAGGAATATCCAAAGGGCCAAGGACAAAGGTGTACTAGCGTAAGGCAATCCAGAGCTAATTCCCTGGCGGCTGAAAGCTCGCCGTAATACGATCCAATAACACAGTTTATTTAAGAAATTATTATTGTACAGGATGAAAATAATGTTATTTTGATTCAATCGAAGCTTATAAATAGTTCTTCCTTTGCAAATATGAACAACAGAAGTTCATTTTTACGTTATTTTTTTCTGTCATTGCAATAGTTTTTTGCAATTTTTGCAACAAAAAATTCCGACATCAAAGTTGCAGCTCATATTGCTTTTAAACTGAGGTTTGGTTTGAACATATTTTATTGTTTTGTTGTTATAACAAAAGGATTGGACACAAGTTCTTAAAAACTTAGAACGTGTTTTTTAAACTGAGGTTTCAACTGATATGTCCGTTTACTCAATCATAACAATGAACACATCGCGGTTGTGGTCGAGCGATATGGGGTGTTTGCTCCTTTAGTGCACCTGATTCCAACTCTGTTGTTTTTTTTTAGAAGTCTGCTCCCAATTTCATATTTCATAAAAACACAGGAGTCTGAAGTTTTTATCATCGATCAAAAAAAAAAAAAAAAAAAAAAAAAAAGCAGGAAAAAATTTTCCCCACCCTTAAATTAAAAAAAAAGTGTTTTTAAGTAAAGGGTGGGAAAGTTTTTTTTTTTTTTTTTTTTTTTTTTTTGATTGACGATAAAAACTTCAGACTCTTGTGATACAAGAGAGATGTTTTAAAACGAAAATAATGCTCAGAATTTTCACAAAGTTGTTTTTGTGCTGCTTTTGTTCTCTGCTTCATCTCGACAGATTTTTGCAAATATGTGCTTCTTAATTGCTTTGAGTAAAATTGCACACAAAAATGTGAAGCGATGCTCCATAGGTAGCAAATATTTATAAAATATAGCAAATATTTATAAAATATAAAAAGTATACATGTATAAGAGTGTAATATAATTTTACAAATTTATTCATTTAGCCATAGTTTGCAAATCAAAAACTTATATCGGAAAATATATAATCCTTTCTTATGCTCCGTATCACTAAACTCTGCTTCATCAGTAGAATTCTAAAATACTAGATTTTTGTTTTATTTTGTCAAAAGCGCCCAGCTTCCTGTTGAATTCAAACAAGAGCGCTCTTAATTGTTCTCTAATAATATTATAACTAGGGATGTCAATTTTACTCGGACAGCTTAGTCGAATAGTCGGATGCTATAGTCGAACGATAGTCGAATATTCGTTTAATTTTAAATATTTTTTCAATTCATTCTCAGTGTTTAATTTGTCTTTACAGACTAGTTTACAATATCTAACCAACGCTATCACAATTATAAAACGAATTCCTGGATTGTAAACATGTACCTAGTACCAAAAAAACTGTACATAAATATGTATCCAATGTATTAAATTTCAAAATTAATATATTAGCTGCACATTTTATCTAAATGCAGGATATCAAACGCTCGTAATTGTCTTTTCCTTACATAATGGTAGTAAATGTACCCCACAATTGAAGCCAATTTCTACGCGTCCGTCAATGATCTTTGACAGGTAAACAATTATTAAAGCATGTCTCTTATAAAAACAAAGAGAGAGCGAGAGCTTCCAATGGGATAAATTTTAATTATAAAATTTTGTGCAAACAGTCAATGATTGTATGAAATTAGTATCAGAAAAAGAAAACAAAGTTTAATTACTCTCATAACTGACCCCAATTTACATGTATTTTCAATTTTGTAATAGCTGTTTAATTAATATTCTTTCTGAATAGTTGTACCACGTCAGATCTTAGTTTGAATCTTCCTTTTAAAACAGTAAGGGGTAGACAATCATTTAATAAACGTGATTGATTTTCTTTCCCAATCTGCTTTTTTTAACAATTATACCATACCCTTAATAATAAATGAAATTGGCAAATCTAAGATTATTACCTTAAATTCAAAATTACTTTCATGAAATTGATGAAACACATTTTTAACGAATAACCGATTAAAGAAATTTTAGTCGATAGTCGGTATGATCGAACGATAGTCGAGTACTCGAATATTCGTTGACATCCCTAGTTATAACTAATAGTATTGTCCAAAGATTGAAAAAAAATCATCTTATTTGAATGTCGAGAATTTGTTTGTTTTAATGTTACATATATATAACGTCCCTCTCGAGAATTTTTTACTCATATGAAGACACTTGAAGGTCGTGTCTTAAAGGTCAAGATAAATTTGGATAAAGATTAAGATACATGGTTAATTGGAACTACACTGTATAGTTAGTTTGAAGAAGGATATGGAGATAACGAACAGTATTCAGTCTCAAAGTCCATAAAACAATACAAAATAAGAGCAGAGCAAACACGGAACCCCGAAACATCAGAGGTGGGATCAGGTGCCATGGAGGAGTGAGCATCCCCTGCCTACCTGTCACACCCGCCGTGTGCTCCTCGTCATGATCAGGAAATTACGGAAAAAATCAGCCATCAATTCAGTGTATAAATAATGGACTAACAACTGGTATGAAAAACGTCAGTCAGCATTTGACTTAATGATAAATTGTATTTGCTGACAAGGTCATTGTATCGACCATAGAACTTACGAAATGATGACTTTAAACGAGACTGCTGGTATTCTTGTTTCATCAACTGAAGCAAATTCAAACCTGGGTATCATGCTACCAAAGACCTACATATATATTATACATGTAAATTAGACTCTAAATATTCAAAAACGTAGTTCATGATCATCTAAAGAAGAGCTCACGAAAGAAAAACTGAAGTCTTCACATTTTATTTGTTAGTTTGTCATCATTTTTATGCTACTGTAACTTCAGAAATTGAAATGGATATATCAGACTCTTTTTTATATCTTTTATTTTTTATTTAAATGAGGGTTGAATCAACCTAAGAATGGAAATGAATATTGCTAACGTGTTTAATATATATCGAATTCGCATGAGGGGTGGGATTATAGTAACTCTTGCCTTAGTGTAAACATATCAATAATATGTGCATCTACTTTATATGTTATTAGGTGTGGAATACGTTGGTTACCGATCGTTAGGCTTGTGGTTACTCTCGCATAAGCGATTTCGCAAAGCGTTTGAAACAATTTTCTATATTTGATAATCCTTACAGAACACTCCCATCCATTCCTATTTCAATTCTACAAAAAAATTAATTAAAATGCAATAATTTGTTTTATTAAAAAAACGACATTCACTCATGTTATTCTGAAATATGCCCAGAGGACTTTTCACCATAAATGCATTTTTACTTTCATTATATCAGCAGCGGTCAGTACTCGGTTAAGTACATTCCGTACTTTGATTCACATATTGCACAAATCAACATACTTGATAAGATAAAGCGTATCCTTTGATCTCTCTCGCCCACGTACATACCTTTTACGTTGCAGTGTTCTATTTTTAGTCGCTGCATGTTACAGAACACTCTTACTGATATTAATTTTGATAATGAATACCTTTTGATTTCATTCAACTTTAAATACCCTTACATTTCATTCATAAGAGCTGCCATACCCATTGAATGATTGTTTGAGGTTAAGATTTGTGGTCAAGAGATATTTTGGAATTTAAATTTGCACAATGAAAATTCGTACCGGATTACATATTCAGTGGTGGCTTAAATAAATATATAGATAATACATAAGAATGTAGATAGATTCTCTCTCTCTCTCTCTCTCTCTGCATATGAGGGTGTACGTGTGTGTTGTTTTTTGCTATTAATTAAGAATTGCATTACGTTATACTGTATATTCTATTAAATCATTTCACTGTTTGAAATAAAGTAAACCTCAAAGGACCAATTGATAAGTAAAGGATTCTTATGTGTTCAGTTTTAATTTGTTATTCGTGTGAAAGAGTTAATAATTGAAAGGCATCGTATTATAATCTCATGATAAATTATATTAAAACGCAGTTATCATATATATAAACAAAAAATCTGTTGTTTCTTTTTTTAATTCAACGAACAACAGCTCCAGACGAATATACGAAATGGAGCGAGTGGTGAAACTATGGTGTAAAAATTTGTAAACAAAATCCAACTAACAATTGATGTCTTATTTAGAATAGGAAAAATTTTACCGCGTTTAGTAAAAATGTGATTACGTATTACTCGGGAAAAATATATAAAAAATGTTGTTGTCTTAAGTTTTTACGCAGTTTATAAAGACATACCTTAATATGCTTAGTCAGAAATATGTTGTTGATTACATGTACAATCATTATTCTTTATGCACATTGATCATTTTATACATCGCGTGATCACTACTTTATATATCTAAATTCGCAGTTGAAAAAAATTATTTATGAAATGAGCGATGTACAGTTGTACATCGATGTTTTTGGAAACCTTGTTTATGTGTTTATTTATTTTCGTTGATTTCACGCCTGACTGAATATTTCATATATTTACCTAACATGTGAAAAAGAATCTTTTTACAACCTTTTTTTCTCACGCATGTATGACAGAATTTTAAATTCAGTACGTCAGCGTTTATAAAAAGGTGGTAAAAACTTTAAGATTTAAAAAGAAATTGGGAAAGTGTACAATAGATCTTGGCAAAAATATACACAGGCTGAGCTAATTGGATTTGGGAATTATATCCACGACGAGAGGTTTGTGTGAATATTGTAGCTGGTATTTACGAAACACATTACCGGCCGATCGTTCAGAGAGAAATATACAGTGTACACATATACACATACAGTTTGAAGTTTACCTGACGTAGGTAGATATATACATACCTATAGGTAAACGGTGTGTTAAATATTTGCTATCGTTGCGGATCACTGTGTATTTGAAATGTGAGGGATTTGGTAGCCTTCGTATAAACTTTGAAGGGAGATATATGTGAGAATTGAAAATAAATGTATATTTAGATAAATATGGAGGAATTATGGTGAACGTTACACGTAACATGGACCCCTTGGGAACTCGCTACCTGGTGGTGGATTACTTGAACTACCGCTTATCAAAGAACGGTCACACCTGGACACATTGCCCGTCCCTCTTGGATCCTCCCCTCAAAATTCACACCACCATGAGAGAGAAGGGGGACGAATTTGAGGATCTCTACCGAGTCCAGTTTCAGGAACTAGTGGACCAGTTACACGTCACTCACGACACCTGTTACCCCATGTTTAAGGCAGTCGTGGAGGAACTTTTTCAGGGAGGGATCAATTGGGGGCGTATAGTGGCCCTTTTCGCCTTCAGTGGTTCCCTCTCTACTCGTTGTGTGGAGAAAGGGATGGCGAGTTTAGTGGAACTTATTGTGGAATGGATGACGCAGTTCATTGAACAAGATTTAAGTCAGTGGATTGATCAACACGGGGGATGGGTAGGTATTAGTATACTAGAAATGCATGGGGGCTCAAATTTGGGACCCTTTGCACGTTTGATATTTAAACTTAAAGAAATCACCCAATTCAGTTCTTTCAAATTTTACCAACTTAAGAGCTAATCGTAGGCGTTTCAATTACTTTTTTAAAAATCCATTTAGAATAAATAAATCAATTGCATGTTACTTCAATGGGGGGAAATGAAATTGTGGTCAATCACTAAAACGGATAGATCAATATCTTCTAAAATTTTAAATTTAAAGTCAGCAAATCAAAATCTGATTTCAAAACTTCAAGCTCTGCAGAGGGTTTTCGTATTAATTTAACTAAGTACATACATGTACGTACTTAAAACCCGTAGAGTTTTCTCGGTCACTTA
This sequence comes from Saccostrea cuccullata, assembly GCF_032062105.1. NCBI lineage: Eukaryota > Metazoa > Mollusca > Bivalvia > Ostreida > Ostreidae > Saccostrea > Saccostrea cuccullata. Next base: position 29,130 of record NW_026931998.1, read on the forward strand.
TCAGTTATACAGGATAAAATTACTGTCGCATAAAATTTGATCCATTTTTTGTCTGATCATGTTTTTATCTATATAACACATTACGGAAAAGTCAATCTAACAAACCTCAAATTAGTTATTTATACATGTATGATGCATGTAGAGATTCAAAACTGTGAGTTTTTTTTAATATCCTTTTTAAAAAAAATGTTTTTATAATTATGTTCAGGTGAACTAGGAAGTGGGAAATACTAGTACAACAAAATAATTGTTTAAGTGATGTAAATGTCTACATTTATATAATGGAGACTGTATTCATTGTTCTGCAGCTATTGTCTATATATATAGAATATCAAAACTTATTTTGATTTACAACTCTTTTCAGAAAATATCTGATAAGTTTCCTCAACTTAAGGAAATACCGTGTTTTACTACTTTATTGGATTGTGTGTGCATACCTATAAATTTGAATCTCGTATAGATAAAAATATATACCCCAGTTAAAACCTTAGATCCGCCTTTAGGAGGATAACGACCCATTTGTTTATAAAATCGTCATAAAGGTTAAAAGACCTTAAATTCCGAGGTCTTTGTCCCATTTAGGGAGGAAGAATTTGTAGAACCTTTAATCATTTCTGTCTCTGATGTAATTAAGTCTACTATAGTATAAAGGTGTTTATTGGCTCTCGTGAGAAAAGATGTACAAACGCTGCCAAAATTCCTTCTGAAAACTTTAGGATGAATGGCAGTCGATTCGAAGAATTTGGCCAAGCATGAACCTTTCAAGTAAAAATTCAAATTTTATAAAACTGATTGGATTTTCCGATATACTCTCTGTGCTTTTTTAATTTATAAACCCCGAGTCTAGCTAGCAGAATCCGACCAAGTCAAAAATATGAATGCACCCTTTCACCAATTAACGCGTTTTGATTCAATTGACTGCATGAATATCAGTAAAAACATTTTCTTCTAAAACTACCATACGTACGTATATATACCTTAATCTGTAATGTTTTCACATATTCTACAAAAAAGTCAGGTCTCTCTCTCTCTTTCTCTCCCTCTCTCCAAACCTGTCACCTTAAAATTCCTACTGCTTTGAAAACTTTGATAAATACCTTTTGTTTTGGGGGAGGGGGGTTATGTCCATCAATACATGCTCAGTATGTGTAGAGAAAGTGTATTGACATAACACGATGGATAAAGAATAACTTAACATGCATGGATGGATGCATTAACAGTAGGGACCTATATCATGTATATAGGTCCTTATTAACATGTTTACACTGTACCTATATGTTAAACTAAGTTAAGTTTCAAAATGTGCTTTCTTTTGCAAAATTAGCATTCGGAAAATACATTTGAATATAAAATGTACAGTGAATTACGTAACAGCATAAAAAAATTAACTGGGTTTCACTGAGTTTCATTTTTGCTAGGCACTATTGTGCAAGGAAGTATACCACGTGTATCTATTTACATGGTACAATCCCATAAAATCTATTTTAAGAATAGCCAATTAAAATGCCTCCTTTCACTGACGTAACCTTTGACCTAAATTTTCGTGAATGCAGATAAATAATTTAAATACCTACAGTAAAGCATACCATTTATCGATGTCATGGAACAATGCACTACAAAAAATGGAATGTATGAGAATTTATAGCATGCAAAAGTTTCACAGAAAATAATGGAAAATTATTGATTTTGCGTTTCGTGTCGAGAAACGATTTTCATTGGTATAAGGGGCTCATTCAATATTTGCATCTGGAACGTCGTGGTATATTTACGTACAGGAAAACGGATTTATGCCTTGTACTGTGGGAAATTCTTGTTAATTTTAGATGTTCCTTGATCTGCTATATTTAAGAGAAATGTATGTTTCGGAGTGATTCTAAAAAAATAGAATTATCTGTGAGAGAAATGGGCGAGGAGGATTACAAAAGTCTGGTCGCCGACTATGTGAATTACCGGTTGGGCAAATATGGTTTTGAGTGGGAAAATGCGCCGTCCCAGACGAACAATAACAAAGTTTACAAAACTGTCAGAAAACTGGGGGACGAGTTTGAAAACAAACAAGATTCAAGTGACTTACATCAGATGGTGACAAGCCTTCAAATTACCCCCGAAACGGCATACTCGACTTTTACTACCGTCACGGAGGAGATGTTTTCTAACGGCATAAACTGGGGGAGGGTGGTAGCTCTGATAGGATTTGGCGGGGCTCTATCTGTTGAATGTGTTTCAAGAAATATGCCACAACTCGTGGACTCAATAGTTGACTGGGTAGCCACATATATGAACAATAACTTGAAAGACTGGATATCAAAAAATGGTGGTTGGGTAAGTGTGTTATCCGCTATCAGCATGTGTGGGGGGGATCCATTGTCTATTGTGTTGTGAACCGTTAAACAAAGGGGGGACCAAACACCTGGCTTTATTGGTCACGGTTGACTTGATCAAGATGTCAATATTAGGTTTCATGGTGTTTATGTGTATCTGGTTTATTGAGGAAGGTAATATAAACATCCTAGTATGTTGTATACTGTACTTGTAATTCATGAATGAGGATCAGAATTACTAATATACACTCGTAATTCTGTGTCGCATCACCATAACTGAGCCACCGTATAATTTATTCAACACAAAGTGTGAAAGTCACAATTTGAAGAACCTGAACGTATCATACATGTAAATTGCATGCTTCAGATACCAAATCATTGATCATAATATGTATGTAAAAGTTATCAATTAATTAGCGTTCTTTGGCTTTATAGTCACAAATAACGTTAAAGTACTGTGCTTCCAGCAAAATAGGTACATTGCATCACATTGCATTGTAGAAAAATCCTACCTACATGAGCATTAAGTGATTTACATGCGCATAATCTACAAATTAACATGGACGGACTGATCATGATGATGCATAAACATGTTTGTAAAGTGATGATTTAATAGTGCAGTCTGAATGAATAAACAGTCCAGGGTATCTTTTTATTGCATGGACTGTTGAAACTTAGCTTTTTTGGCATCAGAGTTCGAAATGTAGGGCGCCTTTCCACCTTATTATAATTTTGGATCAGTTTTAAGAGTGGGATTGTTTGTAATCAATCTTTCACAGTCACAACTTTTATTTTTAAAAGTTTTATTGGGGGGTCATAAACATATACCTTTGTTCATTATATTGCCCCCTCATTTGAAGTGAAGTCTAATGTTACTATATTATTAGGTTTAATTGCATGGCCGTGTGACTACAATTAACATTAAAAGCTTTTTAATTTTCTCATCTTACATTAAGTATACTTGGGGTTGTTGAAATATCTTAAAATCGAACAGTTATTGCGTAGTATACTAGATATAGATTTTTTTTATGAGCCTGTTTGGTCAGCTGATTATATATTGCTCAACACAATGTGACCAACTGTTACATCTGATTTATGAAAATCGCAACAACTTCAACCACCTCAACATTTATCCCATACTAATGAATAAAATCTGTATATTAATGACAAAAGGCATTGAATTTGAGCATAATGATTGTCCACTCTGGCTATTTACACATTTATTATGTCTTAGTTAACTGTGGGGATGGTGTGTTAATTTGTAGCATCAATAAGGGATAAAAATAACCCAGCTGACCAATATTCTCTTGAGATTTGTATTAGATAACACTCATATTGAGTTTTTCTTATCAGCTGCTTGCATTAATTAACTTGTATACTGTAATTATTTACTGAAGAATGTTCCATTAGTCCCAAAAGGATAAGGGAGAATATAGTTAGCAATTAGCACTTAAATTGCAGACCTAATGCAGACCAAGGAAAATAGCTTGCAATAGGAGTTGCACATGTTTCATGTGCACCTAGGAATAGCAGTTTCCCTTTTAGCCTTCTCAATTTCCTTCACCTTCTATGTTCATATCTTTTGATATAAGTATGATCCATTTAATTTATTCATTGGAAATTGCACAGACTAAAAGTAGTTCAGCTAGCAGACATAAGAAGCAAAATTGTTTCCATGAAGAATCAGTTCCATCACTTAATGCCCCCCAATTCTTATATTGGCATCTTATTCCTTCCAGTGGATCAATAGTCTGTAATGTCTATACAAAGACACACAATCCATTATATGTTAAATTAATCCAGATTCTATGGAGGTGAACAGGGGGACATTTGATTTATAGGGACCTTCACCGTATTTATCTCGAAGTTGAAGGATGTTTGATGCAATGCTATGTAGCATGACTGTATTGATTTGTCCCATGTTGTTGTAAAAATGATGAAAAACATTTCCTTTAGCTCCCGTTGAATAATGGATTAAAGAAATTGAGTTTTTGTGGTGAAATTTCAGCTTCAAATGAGAATTTCATGGAAACATTCAAACCCAGAACATTTTGCTTGTTTAAACATGTGAAAGAAGCAAATAGGGTGTATTAAGTAAAGACCAATGATGTCTAACATAAAACATACTTGTTGTACAAAAGTAGATACATGGCAAAGGAATGTATATCAAAATAGGAAAGCAAAATAGTGTGATTCATAAAATAATCATTCTGATTGTATGTTTACATCAAAATAGATACCATAGAACGTGCATAACTACACATATACATGTACCACATTTACGCAATCAGTGTTGTGTGCTTGAACAATGAACAAAAAAGTTTTGTACTCTTTAGGTCTAACTTATAGTTGCATTTCTAAAGTCATTCCATAGTGTCTAAATTGAATAGTAAACTATTAAAAAAAAGAAAAAAAAATTCAAGGAGAGAGAAATATCCATGAGGATTATGCTTAAAAAAGAATCCATATGTTTTCTACTGAATCAGATGGATGTTCTTTTCACATGGATGGGTGGACATCCAAAGGTTGACACAGAGTATATTGACAAAATGGAAAAGTTTTATGTGTTGATCAATATTGGGAACTTCCCATTGATTTATCATTATTAAAATCTCCAGCAACATTTGTATATGTAAATAGAAACTCTGTAATAAAGGGGATTGATTTGCCCTTCAGAGTTTATGGGGGTGGATGTGTATAGTATTGAGTTTGATCTACGATGATGGGAGTTCTGAGATCTGAATCACATTTGGTACAAGCATTGTGAGCAAAGGAGGAAATTGTAAAAAAAAAAAAAAAAAATTTTAGTATTCAGGAATAATGTTCTTCATGTGGAAATTTTGATGAAAAAACCCAAACATCAGCATGACCGTAATTTGGGTATGAAAGGGACAATTTTGATACAATATATAGTCGTTGAATTTTTTTTTATTAACAAGAAAATAAGGTTTTACACTCATACTGCATCCACAACATACAAAACATACATCTCATTTCTGACAAATAGTCACCATAATGATACATGACACATGAGCAGATTGTCTGTTCGATTTTTTGTACATTTTGTACAATTTGACCTTCAGTGTCACTCCTTCAGCAGACTAACATATTGATTCTGTTGAGAGGTACTTTATTACACCTTCATGGCAAGGCAGCATGGATCGAGATTATCTTGGCTAAATTGATTTCTAGATCAGCATCTCTAGACATAGTCGTACAAATAGAGTGTAGCTTTGTAATGTTAAACACAGAAAATTCAAAGAAGATGACATGAAACGAAGCAAGTTCTGAAATGTAGACTTTATACTGGTAGAGAAAAATTTAAATTGGTAAAAGTATTGTTTAAGATAGGGTTCTTCAAAATTACATATTACTTTTCTTTGACTGTCTTTGCCTATCTACATAAAGATTCATTCTATCCACATACAAAATGTGAATAGAAAGAGCAAGAAAAAAGAACTTGAAAGAGTTTCATACAGACACAGTCCTTTCAGTTGACACAAGAATGTAGTATTGTTTGTTTTAACTTTGAACCCCTTTCTATTAGAATTAGATGTTGGAGGTATAAACTGTAACATTATACTTAATTGTCCTTCCAAAAATAAACACAGTCTTATGATAAACATATGAGCCACTACTGTTCAACAACACATTGTTGGTGGAGAAAAAAACCCCGTAAATTCGAGTGCAAAACTAAAGAATTGTTAACTATATATAGGATTCTTTGGGAATAGGGGATAAAAAGTCATATTGCGAAACAGAAATACATGTAGCTCTAATCAGTATTGAAGGCAGTTGTGGATGAAAAACTGGTAGATGGATTGATTATAATAATAAATATTGCATATTTTCAGTGTGATTTGTCAGCATGCATTAATCAGATGAAAATTAAATGTGTATCGATGTATATTAAACAAGTTTTTATGTCATAGATGTCGATACCGGTATAATGTCAAGGATGTTAGTCATATATGTATATGTTATTATCATGATTATATGCACTAATCTTTTGCCTTTAGAATGAGTTAAAACTTCTGGTTACAAGTTTTAGTTGCAATGTGGGCAATAAGGTCCGAAAGGGTTTGTCACCCATTGTGAAAGCTCAATATGAATTTACGAGTGGGCGAACAAATGGTTAATGTGCAACCCTTGCTGTATATGTAAAAGTAGTGCAATGTGTAGGAACTAAACCTAATCTCTTGGTTAAATTATGGCCACTAACCAAAAGGTTAGGGGTCATACAAAATGTTAATTTAGAATATTATTTTATTTTCCTTAATTTGCAGAATATGTTTATTTCAAATCAAATCATAACAGTATTTAGATCAACCAGATGGCTTGGCTATCACATTATTGTTAATCGTTTGAAGTTTAATTAGTTAATCTCTTAAGTCAATTAAGTTGCCTAATTATCTATACCTGAGGCACGACAGGTGTGACAACAATTATCACTCTACCTGTCCATGTCACCTACTCTTTCATTGACAAGACATTTGAGTAAATCACCTTAATTACTTAGATCAACTCAAAGGCAATTATATATATATATATGTAAAATGTTTAGGAAGTCTAGGTCAGAGAGTCAGAGTATCAGAGATAGAGTGGTTAGCTAGAGTAAGGACATGCAGCTAGCAGACCCAGTCTTAGATGTGTATTATATATAATGTACATATTCCTGTAATAAAGACTGGTAAAGACATTCCTACTTATGTCTTAATCCTTGAAGGTTTATGTCAAGGACAGTAACCAAGTCTAATGGTTACTGCGTGACCAAGTGTTGTAGGGTGCACTACTTATTCCGGGTGGACCCCTACCCTCCCCGACGGTCGGTCACAAGGTGGTGGAGAATCCGGGTACCTCTTATCTGCAGCATGCGAGTTTCCCCAAGACGTTAGCCAGAACCCAAGAAGAGGAAGGCCAACTCCTTACACGACAGTTAATGGTGAGTACAGTCACTTTCTTTTGTACACTTCTAGGAACCATTTCTTTATGCTTGTGACACCATTGCATATTTGTATGTTAGTATTTAGGTGATTAAAAAGCAAAGGGTTTATAATGGATTGTTATAGTGAGTGTTCAAGAGAGAACTGTACAGGGACGTTTATTGGTAGTCTTTCACCAGATAATCCCATTTTATCATTCTCAGTCGATTTGGAGAAAAATCTCCTCCCGGTTCAAATAAGGCGACATGATCTTTTTGCTCTAGTTGATACTGGTGCTAGTTTTAGTTGTGTGTCTAGGAGTCTTCTTGAAAGAATATTCGGTAAAATTTCCTTATCAAGTAGTCAAGTAAAGCACGGAATAGGTGTTTGTGGAGAAATTCACAATGTGTTAGGAACTACAGAGCTAACTCTGAATATTAGTGGTCATCAGATATCTCATACTTTTCATGTGTTTGAACGTCTTCATCATCCCGTTATCTTAGGCATTGACTTTTTAGAACAAAACCATGCTAGGCTAGACTTAGAAAACAAAACAATGACCTTACATAGGGGAATTATTGAAACAGAAATGTTACAGAGTCAAAATGTTGAAGAAAGTAAGAGTTTAGGTAGAGCAAAATCAGTACAAGCTACACACATTGCTCCATTCTCAGAGCATCAAATACCAGTCAAAATATCACAAATTCACAATCAAAACAACATACTTCTGGAGCCTGCAAAATTATTAATCAACAAGCAACTGCTAGGAGCAAAATGCCTGTCCAACATACAGAACTCACAAACATACTTCAGAGTGCTGAATCCAACAAACACTACGATTTTTGTACCCAAAAACACCTTGATTGCATTTGCATACCCAATCACAGACGAAATTCATGCCATCACATCACATGATCAAGCACAAACACCTTCCTCATCGGAGACATTGGAGCAAAACCATGATCCATCAGAGTACAGAGAGATGGCCCAGACAATGGACATAGACATTTCAAATTCCGACCTAAGTAGCCAACAGAAGAACAGATTACTGGAATGTTTAGGGCGAAATCAGGATGTGTTTGCCAGGGATATGTCGGAGTTAGGAAAAACGGATATGTACCAACATGAAATTGTTACCCATCCAAATACAAAACCGATAGCATCTGCACCTTACCGTCAAGCTCCTCAGATGAGAAGAGAGATTGAAAAGCATACCAAGAAGCTGCTAAAATATGACATTATTGAAGAATCTACATCTCCATGGCACAGCCCAGTTGTGATGGTAAAGAAGAAAAATGGGCAATACCGCATGGCAATTGATTATAGGAAGCTAAACAAGTGCACCGAATCCATGTCCTTTCCTCTTCCTCGATTTGAAGATGTGATTGACACTTTAGGAGAGGCAAATGCCCAAATCTTTTCCGTAATCGATTTAGCCAGTGGATTTTACCAAATTCCATTAGAAGAGTGCTCAAAACCAAAGTCAGCCTTTATCACTCATCAAGGTGTATACCAATTTAAAAGACTTCCATTTGGCTTGATGAACAGCCCAATTTCTTTCCAAGCACTCATGACGAAAGTTCTTCAGAATCTACTATGGAGCACAGCTCTGGTGTACATAGATGATGTCATAATTTTCTCAAAGTCATTTTCACAACACCTCGAAGACTTAAATGCAGTATTCTCTCGACTCCGACAAGCCAAGCTATCTCTACAGCCATCAAAATGCAAGTTTGCCTGCAAACAAGTGACATATCTTGGCCATATCATCTCCAAGGATGGTATTCAAGTGGATCCTGAAAAAACAAATGCCATTGACTCCTTCCCAACTCCGAAATCTTCAAAACAGATCAAGTCTTTCTTAGGAGTGTGCAATTACTATAGGAAGTTCATTGAAGGATATGCCAAAATTGCATCCCCACTAACCCGACTCCTGTCCAAGGATGTGAAGTTCTTTTGGGGACATGAGCAAGAAACCGCCTTCAAAACTCTTAAGAAAAGACTTACATCAGCACCAATTCTGAGATATCCAAACTTCAAGAAGCCCTTCATCATCTCCACAGATGCTTCAGACCATGCCATTGGGTTTGTGTTGGGACAGAAAGATGACAGTGGACGAGAACATGCCATAGCCTATGGAGGAAGGCAACTACACAAAGAAGAAAAGAAATGGCACATCACAGAAAAAGAAGGTCTAAGTCTAGTTGAAGCTGTCAAACAGTTTAAACCATACATCGCAAACTCCAAATTCATAGTTTACACAGACAACATTGCTCTAAAGTGGCTTAACAACATAAAGAACATGAGTGGACGACTAGGAAGATGGTCACTTTTACTCCAGGGATTTGACTTTGAAATACTCCATAAATCAGGTGTAACCAACCAAAATGCAGATGGGCTATCAAGAAGAGAGTATGGTATCAGTCAACAACCTTCAGCATCACTATCAGAGGATGATTTGGCCGACATCAACTCCTTAGCAACTAATCAGTCCAACCTTTTAGCTGTGACACTAACATACAAATTTGAAAATGAAAGACTCTGCAACATACAAACTTTGGCCCCAATAGACAATGGACAAATCCCACCCACAGATGTTCCAATTACTCCAGAATTACAAGAACTTCAACAGAATTGTCCTGACTTTGAAGACATTTATAAATACAAATCTGTGAAAGAAGTACCACAGGATGCAGGATCAGCAAGACGAGTTGTAGCAGAGAGCTATACATTTGAAATTGTAAATGGTATCCTGTTTCATCTATACCATGATAGAAATCGTGCTGTACCAAGACACCAAAGAGTCATCAAACAAGTTGCTGTACCAAGATGCTTAAGAGATGATCTCCTCAAGTCATATCATGATTCCTTAGCTGGAGGTGGTCATCAAGGATATGAAAGAACCTTTGAAGCTCTGCGTCTCAAATACTACTGGCCAAGAATGTATACTGATGTCCTAGAATACACCACTACTTGTGAAAGATGTCAGAGGTCTAAAAGAGACACCCATGCCAGACCAGCACCACTCCAGCCTATGCCAATAGAAGATGTCTTCAGTCGAATTCACATTGACATCTTAGGACCTATCAAAAAGTCATCTACTTCAAAACAAAATTATAATTATATTCTTTTGGTAGTAGACAGTTTCTCAAAATGGTGTGAAGCTTTCCCAATGTATACAGAAACCAGTAATGAAATTGCCAGCATTCTGTTCAGAGAAATCTTCACCAGATACGGAGCACCACGCACCATAGTTACAGATCGTGGACAAGCCTTTCTATCAAAACTTATTGCAGCTCTGTGTGAACTATTCCAAATAACCAAGAAAAACACAACGGCTTACCATCCTCAAACCAATGCTGCCTGTGAAAGAATGAATAGCTTCATACTGCAATCACTTAGAGCATACACTGATGGCAAATACGACAACTGGCATGAAATACTTCCTTCCATTATGATGGCCTACCGAATGACACCTGCAACACAATCTACAGGACATTCTCCATATTACCTTTTATTTGGCAGAGAAATGAGATTACCAATAGACACTGCACTTATTCCTAAAGAGAACATGTCTAGAGACCATCAAAATCATGTCAACAAAATCATAGAAAATCTCAAAGCGGCCAAGACAATTGCAACTGAAAACATCCAAAGACATCAGGAGAAGTACAAAACACAACATGACAAGAAAGCACAAATGCCAAAGTATCAGACAGGAGACAAAGTCATGCTGTATATGCCAAAAGTTCCACCTGGAATTCCCCCTAAACTATATTGTCATTGGTTTGGACCATATTACATTCTACGAAAAGGACCAAACCATACATACAAACTGGCAAAATGCTCTGACGATAAGCCATTGAAAACCTTAGTAAATGCAGCCAGACTTAAAGTGTACAAGAGCCCTCAAGACCGTCCAAACTATGAAACTGAAACAGAAGATTCAGATACAGACACCTCAGACTCTGAGGATGAATTGGATACTCCTGCCAGTGATGATGACACTCCAACTTTAAAGCCAAACCAGCCTCAGCAAATACCCCAGAGTCCTATTCCTACCCTTAATCCTAATCCAGCAGCCAGACAGAAGCAAGAAAGTCAAAAGAACCCAGCACCTGTACCTGACAAAAACATTAAATTAATTTTACAAGCTAAGCGACAAAATGGACATACCTGGTACAAGGTATCATATCATAACAGACGGGGAACACAGTGGAGGAAAATGGAGTATGTACCATCTGATCTACGAAATAAATTCCACACAGAGAAAACTATGGCAGGAAAGAAGAAGAAACCACAGAAACTAAAGTATCTACAACAAGACCAATCTCAAGCTAAGAAAGACACAAATGAACCACAACAGAAGGCTCTTCCACATCCACAAACTAAACCATCCATTAATCATTTGACTTCCAGCCATCATTGTAATTGTAGTGCCAAAAACAGAAATGTGGAGTCCCAAGCTAAATCACAACAGCCAAACAACCCAGATGTTAAAAACAGACCAAAACATGATGTCGCAAACTGCAGGTACTGTCCTGCAGAAAAGAAATTAATGTATCCTGAGAGCAACTTTAGTCCAGAAGATTACACCCCTATATTTGCAACTTTCCAGAAAATTATTGGATGCAGAATTGTTGATGATGAACTTGAAATGTTTAACTTATACAAGTGTGAGGGAAATCAAACAAGAAAACAGTGGGAACATGTACATGACTCAGCACCAGGAGCCTCGGCCTTCCTCATCAAAGAACTTGAAGACTCACTTAATGCATGGAAAAGACAACTGGCATATATTGATTATCACAATCTCAATGTAAATATCTACAAAAATGTTTCTCACATATCAGAAATAAGAAAGAATGGATCAGACATATGGCTGTATCGAGTGCATTTTAGGAATGACATTAGGCCACCAATATGGACCAAAATAGAAGGCATTCCACTGCTGATACTTTCTAGGTTCCTCCAGTACATCACTGAGCAAAGGGCTCAAATAGTCAAGGTAATGGATGAACTTTACGGCTGAAGAATACTTTGTCCTCATCTGTAAATTGACAATCACAATAAACAGTTTTTATGCAAATTTTCTACACCTGTCAATCCTACACAACTCACCCACAGTCCTGACATATCAACTTATACAAGCTCAACACATTGCCAGTACCATTAAACACCTGATATATTTTGCTTAATCTAGATCAACTTCAATTTTAATTTTCATTCTTCATAAGTTTAGGCATATGCTAGAGAGGAATAATAGCTGTTCCTTAGTGCTAGTTTTGGAGTACAAGGGCCCTGTTTCCAAACAAATTTATCTATTTAGCTTTATTGCTCTCTGGTTTTCAAAATTAACAGAAATTGAAGTTCTTGCCATTCTTAGATAAGCTCAGCGGGTTAGACTATTTTCATTCTTGTAGTTGCAGGAATATTATAAGAGTTTCAAATAATGTAGGCTATACTATTGGTTATAGGTCTTATTTTACCTGCATGGTAAAGGTTTTTCTACCTAATTTCAACCAGTTTTCTGCATTAATCTTGACAAGTTCTTTAGGCAAGATGAATTAGTCTCAGCATTGCATTCAGTTTACCAGTTGTTAATTATCATAATGCATTCTTAAGATGTACTTAATGTATGTTGTGTACTTGTGAATTTATGTGCCAGCTGGATTAATTCCTTAAACTGCTGGAGAACAGTACAGTACATATAAGTACAAAATTGATTGATCTTTTGTTTTCAAAATTGCCATCTTAAGGATTGTTGTGTAAGTTGTAGGTTATGGTGTCACATGCATAAGGTTTTTCCTGTTGTGTATTTGATTGTGATTGTACATTCTTCCATTAATTGATGAGCATTACTGTACCAGAAATTTGGAATCCTTGACAACTTCATGTAGACTCTCAACTTTAGAAACCATGTTCAACTTTACAATATTGCTTTAGACCATATGACATTCAATCAGCTTTTCAATCCATCGACTCCCCGATGCAAGAGTGTGATTTTATCTACAACCAAGACAACTACACCTAGCAAGAAAGGAATTGTATATCCAATACAACATTCAACTCCATTTCGTTAAGTGATCACCTTCAATGTATATGTGTGTGTACTTGCCGAAATCAACTAAACCAGTTAACCATCTACGTTCAGTGAAATAAGTGAAATATTCAAGTGAATTAGAAGAATCTTCAATATTGATTGGAAATGTTTATTGTGTGGGTCCTGTTTCCGGAACGAATTCTGATCTTCAACTGAGTATCTGACATAGAGATATTACATGCCAGCTTCCAGCCTATCGATGTACAACGAGGAGACCACAAGGAGAAAATCGGAAACTTTCAAACCCAAAAATTGTTCTTTTCATATCACACTGACTTTAAGGATCTTTCATATTACTGACTTTTAAACATACTTTCATTTCCTATTCTCTCATTATGCTCATTAGAATGTATATATTTTATTTTTTTAGGGTTTGCTATGCTGCATAGATTATATACTTACAAATGTATATATACTTGTACTAGATTCTTATAGTTCTCATTGTCTCCACCCATTTATATTTTAATTTTACAGGAGTAAAATTAGGTGGGCAAGGGGGATGTATAGCCACTAACCAAAAGGTTAGGGGTCATACAAAATGTTAATTTAGAATATTATTTTATTTTCCTTAATTTGCAGAATATGTTTATTTCAAATCAAATCATAACAGTATCAACACCCCTACCCTCCCCGACGGTCGGTCACAAAATTATGAATTAATATTGATTAAAACAAATTCCAATGCACTTTAAAGTAATTTTAATTCTTCTGAATTTAAACATACTCTTGTTAAACATGTTAAAACTGGGACTTAGTAATTAAGATTCTGAATGGTAATTGAATTCTTTGATCAATGCAGGAATTTATAATTGTTCATTTGAATGCTTAAATATTCAGGGTGGTTTTGTGCCAAATTCTTTAGGAGAGGCTATTGTTTCTTTACCAATGGCTTGAAGTGAACCTAGCAGGCATTTCACATTCATTTTGGCAGCCTGTACAATAGTGTAGGTTTGCATTAAAGGCTGGCCAGAAACTCTCTGCATGTAATTGTGTATTGATTGTCTTTGAGTTAAAGGCTGTTGCAATGTTCAGCATATACCCCCTCTTGTGTGTAGAAAAAGTAGAAAAATGCCCATGTTATTCAGACAATTTTCTAGCCTCAGAAATGAACACAAAGTACTCAAAATTTTTGTTCAGACAAGGGTTGTTAAAGAACCAGGAATTAGGGCGTAGGGGAGAGGGGTGGGGATAGAATTGGTTGGGGGTACATATCCCTTCTTAAAAATGAAATTTCTTCACTAGGCCTCATTACTTGACTACTTGATTTGATTTGATTACATAGCCACTAACTTATATTTAAGAAACAGTATAAATTGGGAATGTAATAGTAATTCAGATTTCAACATTGAATAATTGTAAGACTAAAGTTCAAAGTTTAAAGCATATTTCATGTCCCTTAATAGCTTGGCCATTTTGTACATCTATTCGCTATAAACTCAGTTAGTATTATTCCATCGAACCAGTGTGAAGAAAACTCTACTTACAAGATATTATCAAAATCATCTTTAAAATCGGATGTTGAAGCTTGTATCTATAGCTGAATGGTACTTTCTACTTGACCCAATTACTCTTATAAGATAGGAAATCCCAAAAAATTTAACTTGATTAGGGGAATTTGGGATTCCAGTTATATGAAGCTCTTTAAAATTTGTTTTTTAAATAAATATTAATTAATAAAAACCCACACTTTAGATGTTATGAATATTGTAATGCATGTATATATGAAAAGAGTGTGATATATTGCTTGCACTTTGCCAACAGCTAGGCCAATTTCATTGCAGTTAAACCAATATGCACTCATAATTTGATAGTATGTTACAAGGAAAAAATCATATTGCTTTTATCTTTAAAATTTTGAATGATATATTTTCTGTAATTTATTTTACACTTAAAAAGAAGGAAATGATCAAACATCAGGAGTGATTACTTGAATTAAGACATTTCACACATAAGTACATCCTTATAAGTTATATGATGAAGCTGAAGTAAATGAATTGATATAATCATAATATGACCTGGACTGCAGTATCAATGAATTTGATCACTCAGTTCACTGGAAATGCTCCTTAACTTTTTTTCTTCCTAAAAAATAAAGGAGGAAGGTGACTGTTTTCTAAAGATATTTCATTACGTTGATGATTGTTCTTCAAAACATCTGTATTACATGACTGTGTATTTTTTTGCTTTGCCTTCTATCTAGAGAATGTCTATAAATACATTCTGAAATTGGCAGCTCTATTAGTAATGCAAGAGTAGACAAACATGAATCCCATGAAAACAATGGCATTCAGTTTTCTGTAAATTGTCATGAATCTAAATCCTAAACCAGTCAGCGAGATTTGTAGAGATTACAATTTTTGTTATGATATCTCTACTAACCAGACCATAATTTTTAGTCTCTATGAATCTCACCGAGATCACTGAATCCTATGAATTATGTACTGGCATTTCGGTTTCTTAGAACGTCTCTTCCAAATTTTACCAGTTACAGTTAAACCCTGTCTTCTACAGTTCTTATAAACCCATATTTTATGTTCTATCTGTGACAATCACAAAATGTCTACAGTGCTATACAAAATCTGGCAACAGTTGTTAAAAATACCAGAGCTGATCTTGAATCCCCAAACCTTAGTGATCATAAAATAAAAATTTAATCTGTGAAAAATCTGTATTGTTCATGAAGGATCTGTGAATGACTGAATGACCATGAAATGCCATCAGCCATTGCACATCTGTACCCTAGTTTACCTTGGCTGTCTATGAACTATCAATGTTGGTCCACAGCCAGTGTAGGTACAGAATCTACCTTTAAGTAATTAGTTCAGGATTGTGATTTTAATTGAATGTAAAGATTACGGACCTGGAAATCTAATTGAAGATATCAGAAAATTTGGCACACAGAGATATGAATGTGTGTGTGTGGTATTACTGCTTGATCAAATCTGCATGAATGAAATCTGGATTTCTGTATTGTAAATTTTAATCAGTTGTAGATGGATTAGGGATGTTAGGGGTTGGTGACCAGGTGTTTCTTGATCGAAATATTGTTTCTGTCGGGTGTGTTGTAAAGTTGTTATTCAGTATCTTTGATAAATAATAGTTTATGATGGAATATGCTTAGTTGTAGATAATTCTTCCCCAGAAATTCACATATATGTAATCATATATATTGCTTACAATATGTATAATCCAAGTCACTTACATATAAAGCAACAGTTTTGTGGCTCTTTTCTAGATAATCGTGGTTATGGAGCAATTTATTTCACAATTTTAAAAAAATATTTAGTAATATAAGAGCAGTTTATGATACATCAAAGGAAGTCCTTGGACACTATTTAAATGTAAATTCATAATCAGGGGCTACAAATTAAGCAGTAATTGATTAACTAAGTAAATCATAGTACACCCTAAGGGCAACAGTTGTTTATGTCCACAAATTGCACCTCATACAGTACATATATAGATTACAAGTTCTTATTCATCAATATAGAGCAGTTCAGTGCATAGTGAACCTTGTTTAGTACCGAGCATTACACAGTACATTTATAGACCTATCACAAGGTCTTATTCATAAATATACAGTATTTTTTTTTTTTGATTTATGAACCTTGCCCAGTGCTGTACATTGACAGTTCACTGCATAAGAACATGTAAGATATTCAGCCTCCCACTTGGCCTCGGTCCATAAAGCTGTTTTTAAGCTTTCATTCTCCCTGATCCTTGACTTATTTCATCAGATATATTTCTGGAAGCAGTCTTTATGATGGACTGGTCATTACTTAGGGCTGATTTATCTAGCTAAGTGATGGGGATGATAAATGAAGGGCTGATGATAGCAAAGGTCATAAATATAATGCATTTTTCATTTGCTCACTGATGAAGAACAGGCTTCCTGACTAAATTACTGCCTGAATTCCTTTCAAGGTCAAGGGTTTCTACTGTTGTCATAAAGATGAATTATCAAATATATATTTTACTTCTTTCAAGTGGTGATGAAACTGCACATTGCACTCAGTGACAGTATAATCTTTAATCTGTTTGTAACATGCTTACAACTTAGCTGAAGTGATCACAGACACGTAATAATTATAAATTAGAGGAGCTCCTGGCAGTAACTGGCCTTGACTGACAAACCTAGGATGATAAACACAATGTTCCAAGCTAACAAGTGTCTGTGTTGCAAATAGGCTTCCCTGCTTCTTCAGGCTACATCTTCCTAATGAGTTTAGTCAGCTTAACGAAACAACACCAGGAGTTTGCCAAATGTTTCTCTCTTCTTATCCCCACCATCTGTTTTTCAAGGAAACATCTGCCTCCCACATCTTGAAAAGTAATATTTTTTGTGCACTGTTTATTCATTTTCTGTTTGTTGAACTGGATTGTACAGACCTATCAATATAAGTTTCTCATTTAGTTCCATACATTAGTGTATTGTGTATTTAAATCCAAACAATGAATATCACAAAATGCTTGAAGTACAGTTAATATATATGATATTTGAGCCCTCGGCCTATCTAACTTCCTTTTTAACTTTTAAAATATCCAGGATATTCCCTATTGCTTTAATTGAAGAAGCTGGTTTTGAGATTTGTATCTTCTAGTTTTTGAAGCCTTTCAGTTGAAAAGTTGATTGGAGAATTGTTTGTGTATAAACATAGATTTCATAGTTTCCAGAAAACAAGGCTCTGCCTTAGTCCAGTTAAACAGTATTTCTGCAGACATTTTTCCTCTATTAAAGTGTACACAATTCTAATATACTAAGGCTATATACTGATATACACTCCTATGTATTGAGATATTTCAGTCTTGAGGCAATGTTTGTATTTCCTAGCTTGTAACATTAACAGAACTATAAAGGATAGTTTGTACTTTTATCATGTTTATATGTCACAAATTTTTCTTAAAGTAAATTTTAAATTACATAAATTCCATAGAGATTGCTGAGGGTGGATTGGTCCTTGTTTTGCCAAATGTAATTAATAAGTGAGTTAATCCCTGCTTCAAAAACTCACAGTTATCAGAAATCCTCTCAATATTCCTTTTGTATTGATTTGATAAAATAGTAAAAAGTTTATCATTCCGAGATTAGTAAGATTAAAGTCCCCCAAGGCTAGGACTATTTCCCTCGGCTTTGCCTCAGGCAATAGTGCTGGTCTCGGGGAACTGCATGAAATCTTGCTTATAAACTGACCCTTCTTTAAAATATGACTGTGGATGAATGTGATTACGGATATTTAACAATTGTTTAAAAAATTAAAGAATCTTTTTAATTTAAAAAAATCTGTAAAAATTAGATACTGCCAGTGTCTAGTTCTGAATAGGGTGATAGGTTTTTAAAACTCAAAGGTCTGGTGTATGAAAAATAAAATGAAGATTTATAAATTTTTGAAAATGAAGTAAAATTAAATTTTTTCTTTTTATCTTTTACAGCAAGGTTTTGTGGATTTCTATTCCAAGAGAGACAGATCTACGAATGAAGACACCCCCTGGGTTAAGTACGGAGTAATAGGTGCAGTAGGAGTACTGGCCCTGGGGGCGTTTATGACACAAAGGACTTGAATAAGGACTGTGTTACAGGGACCAAGCCATCATGTGCTAGGCCAAGTTCTTCATGCCCCCATCTTGCTGCATTTGGAACAGAGGAAAAATGCATTATCAAATATGTGCATTATATGAATGTTTGAAATGTTGCAATTCTTTAAGCCTAGGAAGGGGGGGGGTGAATTCTCTTGTTATTCTACATGAGGGGCCACATTTCTGATTCTACAAACGGTATGAAATCCATGTGCTTATTATTTTTATGGAAGAATGACTGTTGATGAGTGTTGTGTCTTGTTGGAAAAGAAAAGTGTGGAGTAATAGGTGTTGTTTTTATTGTTGATATTTTCCAAATGATTCAGGATTTATGATTAAATGTTTGAAGACTGTTGACCTTGAGGGATGCATATAAATGTGAAACACAAGTCCATGAAGATGCTAGAAATAGAAATTATACTGATTTTTATACATTAACTGAGTATTTGTATGTACAGCTATATAGTTAGATAAGTCAGTTGCTGTTAAAAATATGTTGCATTGATATTTAATATGAAGTAGCTGAAATTTGTTTGGAAAACGAACAAATAAGTTTACATCGCAAAGAGAAGAAGAAAATGTAGATGTGTAAAAACCTTTATTTATGGATTAAAGGAGCTTTCTTTTGACTGCCTTTACTAGAGAATATGACAGAATGCAAACAAATGTTGAATTAATGAGCATTATAGTTACCTGCATTATTTTTTGCTGATCCGAATCTTTTGGCTTAGACCTGAAGTATCTGTTAATTAATGAGTTTTTGGTCTTCTTGTACTGATGAAGTTTTTTTACAAAGACAAATTGTATAATGTATCATACATATAAAAGGCTGTTAACAACTTCACATTTAACATGTTTAAGAGAAAAAATTGTAAATTTTGTAAATCTGAAAATTTTGTCTATAAATGTTGTGATTGGAAAGGCAATTATTTATGAGGGTTTTTATTGTGAGTAATTTATTGTTTGTTTTTATGTCTGCATTCAATATTTCAAATCAGTCCTCTGTTTTAAGTGCCATATCCAAGTTATCAATCCACTGTGTAAAATCTGGAAAATTAATGGTATACAAAATGTACCTTTATTCACAGAAAATATCCTGGAAATGATAAATTCTGTAGCAAAATGATGCTTTGAAGTACTGTATGTGTACATAAATCAACACATTCAAAATTTAGCACTATCACTGCAAATTTAGTTGGCATATTCATGAAGTACGAGTAGGGCTACACTCTTTAGCACTGTATATTGAATTTATACATGATTTCTTCGCAGTATTTATGAATTAGCGCATCAAAGTCTATGTCAAAGCCGCTAAAATATGAATATTTGGTTAAATGTATGTCTATTTTTATCATTTCAAAAGAAAACATCTTTAACTGACATATGGAACTCTAATTCTTTGTGAACCAAAAAATTCATAGTACTCATAGATATCCTCTCAACTTCTATTTTTGTTTTAATGTGTATATGTAAAATGAATCCTACTGTCAAATGCTAGTAGCAATGCCATGCAGCTACTATACTTTATATTGGGAAAAAAATTGCCATTGAAGAACAATTTCCTCATTCCTTGGATTTCCTTCATATTTTTTTTTTTGTTTTTTTTCGTATATACTTTATAAATTTAACTTAGGGAGAAATGGTAACATTCTGTAACTGTATCTTCTAGACTTTTCATTTCCAAGATGGATACAGTTAATTGCATC
>NW_026931999.1:0-4891 GCF_032062105.1 Saccostrea cuccullata
GTAGCTGTCAAAATTAAAAACAAATTTTAATAAAACAAAACAATTGTTTCTTCATGAAAACAATACAGAGTTACCATTCTTAGTACAGTGACACACCATGTCAGAATGGGGCCTTAGACTTTACCTAAGGAAATGTCAACATTCTACCTGGAATGCTGTTTGTGGGATTCTTACCAGAGTCAATTCAATAGCATGGACTGAGACAGAAATATATGTAGAGACAGTGTGGACCAACACTTTAGGTGAAAATGAAATAAATACATGTTTTCAAACCCAGAAAGACCAGTGGGGATACAACGTAAACAAACCAAAGTTGCTTACCTTTCTCTCTTATAATGTATAGTGGGGTATTTTTTTGTAGAGCGATTATTTTGGGGTTTTGACGATTTATTCCTATTGCAAACATGTTGAATAAGTGGACTAAATATAAATTGTGAAAAAAATAACAAATAAGCCCCGGGGTTGAATATCGGAGGGGGGGAAGGTCTTGTCTGTCAGACATAATTCTCACTAGTCTCAGACTTACAGACAGGAGTTAATTGCCTGGTACAGGGCGGGGCCACAATTAGTATAACAACAGGAACATCAGAGTCAAAGATACTCAGGTGAGCGTTGTAGCAAATGTGACAGGGTGGGTTCACAATTAGTATAACAAGGGGAACAGCAGCCTCAAAGATACTCAGGTGAGTGTTGTAGCCAATTGGACAGGGCAGGGCCACAATTAGTATAACAAGGGGAACAGAGCAGCATCAAAGATACTCAGGTGACCGTGAGTGTTGTAGCCAATGGGACAGGGTGGGGTCATAATTAGTATAACAAGGGGAACATCAGAGTCAAAGATACTCAGGTGAGTGTTGTAGCCAATTGGACAGGGCGGGGGCACAGTTAGTATAACAAGAGGAACAGCAGCGTCAAAGATACTCAGGTGAGCCTTGTAGCCAATTGGACAGGGTGGGGCCACAATTAGTTTAACAAGGGGAACAGCAGCCTCAAAGATACTCAGGTGAGTGTTGTAGCCAATGGGACAGGGTGGGGCCACAATTAGTATAACAAGGGGAACTGCAGGGTCAAAGATACTAAGGTGAGCGTTGTAGCCATTGGGACAGGGTGGGCTCTCCGTTCATAATTAGTATAACAAGGGGAACAGCAGCGTCAAAGATACTCAGGTGAGCGTTGTAGCCAATGGGACAGGGCGGGGCCACAATTAGTATAACAAGGGGAACAGCAGGGTCAAAGATACTCAGGTGAGTGTTGTAGCCAATGGGACAGGGCGGGGCCACAATTAGTATAACAAGGGGAACAGCAGGGTCAAAGATACTCAGGTGAGTGTTGTAGCCAATGGGACAGGGCGGGGCCACAATTAGTATAACAAGGGGAACATCAGAGTCAAAGATACTCAGGTGAGTGTTGTAGCCAATTGGACAGGGCTGGGCCACAATTAGTATAACAAGGTTAACAGCAGCGTCAAAGATACGCAGGTGAGCCTTGTAGCAAATGGGACAGGGTGGGATCACAGTTAGTATATAACAAGGGGGATTCAGGTGAAGAACAGCAGAGCCAAACTTACTCAGGTGAGTGTTGTGGCCCATGGGCCTCTTAATTAAGCACTTGTACCACATATCCTATTTTGGGACTGGTCTAAATCAATAATTTATAAATTTTAGAGACATTATACTGTTGGAGCCACGACTTTAAGGAGAGTAAAGTTTAATATCTTATAAGCAAATAAAGTTAATATAAAATCTTAAGGACATTGGCAACGTTTCTGGTTTTCGTATAGAATTTTTCAAGATTTTTTGAACAGGTTTTATGGTACCAAACATGTTCAATTCAGGTCCTTTTTACCCATCAAGCAAGCCTTCCTTTAACGATTTTGTTAAATAAATGTTTTTACAATTTTCAATGCATTTCCTATGTAAAATGTTAAAAAATGGGCCTGTATTATTTTTAACCATACGTTTTTTTTCTAAAACCCATTTATTTCATAAGGTTTATATATAAATCACTTTGTTGAAACCTTATTTCCGATGACATGCATATCATTTGACTGAAAATGCGAATATTGAAACAAAACACAGAAATACCAGCACTGTTCTTCCATTTTGAGTTACTTCCCTTTACTGTAATAACATCTTATCAATATTCATAATGATCAAGAGAGTGGTTGTTTGTTTCTATTCTATAATTCACTTAATTGGAAACGAATTGTCAAAAATCATTTTTGCAAGGATTTATAGTAACTTTTTAATGGTGCATCATTCACATAACTTATGGAATCGTTCTCATTTGGTCTACGTACATGTAGCTATTAACACTTTCAGCATAATTATTTCACACCTTTTGCACTTCCCAGCAATCATTTACCTATTCTAAATGACGACCTGTTAACTGTCTGCCCCCTCAACACAATGTAAACAAACCCATCGCTGCTTTTCTTTTATTACTGTAGAGTTCAATATATCCGATAATAAAAACACACATGCTTTTGTTTACCTCTCAGTCTGTTACATATGCTTTCTTTGTTTCCAGCGCCTAGAGATTTCCATACGGGAGATCACTCTCAATGGCTTTTTTTCATTTGTAAAGAAATCTAGGTATAAACTTTTTTTCTCCGGAAACCCTTCGTTGTCAATGACCTTAAGGGAGACAGGGAAAATGTCACATGACATATTACGTCATAATCGGAGATGATATACATATTAAACGTTGTTAAAATCAACAGTTTTTGTGTAGTTTTATTCTAAATTATAAAATAGTTTTTTAAACATTTAATTTTGGAAATTATAATTAATAAATTGTTTATAGATCTTGCCATAATTTTAGATATAATTGTGAAGTTGCCCAATCTACACATTTGTTTCTCTTTACCCTGCAGTCTGACGTCAGTGACGTCATAGACGTAGTGTTTTAATTCTCAGTGCAGCGAGATCAAGTACACACACCCGTCTTGATCATTTTTATTTCATAATAAACAGGTCACAGTCAATGAATCGTGATAAATTTCCGAAGCAGATTTTTTTAAATGAATACTTTTTTGTGGCTAGCAGCCGAGTTTGTCTTTATTTAGATAATTTTGAATGTTTATGTTTTTGTGTGACGTCACAATTGATTTCCCGCTTTCGGAAAATACAAACATCAATCATATTTAGCATGCTTACGCCTAATTCAACAATGTTCCGTGCGATATTGAGGTAAGCTTCACCCTGTGATATTTATGCAGTAAATAATTACTAAGAAGGACTAACATTCAATCATAAAATTAGAATATTTATTGACAGAATTTTTTCCAAATGAGGTTTTTGTCGTTGAAGCTGCCTTGAAAAATGCAGAAATAATCCCATCAAATACTATATAAAGTTAAAACAATTGCTTTCAGATAATTCAAACACTATCAATATTCTGAAATATTTAATTATATAGTTTTATCTATCATATTTATCATTTGTGCGCAAAAATTCGCATTATGGACTCTGTTATGGGCCCATAAACAGGAAGTATCTTAACTCCGTACGAACTCTAAACAGGGCGGTATTTGTGGGTCGATATCTTTTAAATAAGTCAAGAAATCCCATGAAAGGACCGTTTTAAAATGTTCAGTACATATTAAACTATTTATATAAAAAATACGAAAAAATTCATTGACAGGAATTTTTTCAGCGAAATGTCCTGTTCCTCCTTTAATCAACAAATTAATCGACACCCTACAGGTCCAGCACAATCTCTTGATTAAGCTATCCATATATATAACCCTGAACATGTTGAATACCTATAAAGCTTTATTAAACTTTTCAAAATAGCTTGGTAATGCTATTCAATTTTAAGTGGTTTTTTGCATGTCAGGTAAATTTAAAGCCAGATAAAACATTGATAAAATTAATTGGATTTTCAACTTTATATGAATTATTTTTTTAAGAAAAAATACTTAAACAATCTCAAAAATGTTTGTTTTTGCATAATTTGGTAGTTATTTTCAGCGCAACCTTTTTTGTATTTTTCAAAATCATTTTGGGGCGGACCTCCGATTTGCAACTTCAGTGAGGGCTTGTCCCGAGACACATTTAGTCATTAACATTATTCTTACTACATCATGATCTATGATCTCTAAGTTTCATTGTAACTGTATTGAGGGCTTGTCCTGAGACACATTTACATTATTCTTTCTACATCATGATCTATAGCTAGATTATTCTTACATCATGATCTATGGTATCTAAGTTCAAAGTCTCTCAAGGAGATAACATCTTGTGAGTTTATTTTGACATGCATTGTAAGGTAAGACGAGGTCAAACCAGGCATGTAGCAACGGAGGGGGGGAGAAGGAGGGGGGGGCACTTTTTATCCAAACTTTACTTTTAACATGTTTACTATTTGAATATGTTCATAAAAGGGCTTGCCCCCCCCCCCAAACACACACAAACAATGTTTACTAAAATAAAGTAATATGAAGGAAATCGGCGTGACACGTGACTTATGGCCGGGTAGTCATGAATTTCTGAGCTCCGACGTTTCTGACCTTAAGTGTGTTCTTCTGGATCGGGGATTAAAGATATGTGTAGCTAGACCTAAAGAGTAATGATTACCATTTCTTAAAGGAAAAAAACTTGGAGTTTTGGCAAGTTTTTTAGTGATTTATTTGTGTTATCTTTTTGCCCCTGTTTGAACAATAGAATTATGAGTTCCAGTCGTTTCATTTCTCACCGTATGGTTACGGATAGCTGGTCACAGCTCTCAGACCGGTTTGTAAAATTGTCGACGTGTGAGTTCAGAGCAGGCCGTGGAAGTGAA
Organism: Saccostrea cuccullata; assembly: GCF_032062105.1. NCBI lineage: Eukaryota > Metazoa > Mollusca > Bivalvia > Ostreida > Ostreidae > Saccostrea > Saccostrea cuccullata. The sequence goes on from NW_026931999.1 coordinate 4,786, forward strand.
AGGCATGTCCTTCCGTAATGAAAATGTTGTATGATCTGTGTGGTCTCCAGACAAAATGCTGTGTGCATTTGACCTGAATGTTTGGTTTGTATGATAAGTTTTCCTG